>NC_061108.1:69033614-69088614 GCF_015104395.2 Macrobrachium nipponense
CCAATCCATACAAACCATACATGGCTCGTTACGAGAGCACTCTCGCCCTCGACAACGAGTACAAACCTCGTGGGGGTCCACCTCCACAAAGGACCTGAACCCCCACATTTACGTCCCTCCCCGCCCGGGACACATCTACGGGCGACTGGAGGGCGCGGTGAAATTTCAATTTCCTCTGATTCACTCATTGTAATCATTGAAATAGAGAAAAAAAGTACTTACTATCACTCCTGATAAACAGAAATAGAAACAAATACTCAAGAATTGAGCAAACGACAAGCGGGCAGAGCGATGGCGAACACGTCCTTCCCACACAGCGGCCGAAAGCAAAAGTGATTTGTTTTACCTCCCAGTCGCGCGGCGCGCGACGATCGGACAAGCAGTTAACTACCGTTCTCCCCTTGTTCGTTAAGCTTACGACCGTTCCAGCTGCCGCTAGCTACTTCCTATTGTTAAAGGACCGATGGTTTGTATTACGTATCGGAACAAATTATTATCGAACTTCAGGAAGTTCTTATTAAAGCATATTTAAGCGAAACAAGACTTCGATAAATCTAGAAGCTAAGTAGGTGTTGTCTTAACAATCCCTTTAAGCGTAGTCCTTCCTAGGAAAGTCCTAGAAGGATACTGGTAATTGAGTTGCACAGCAAAGAAGTAACTACGGTATGTGTTTATGATTTGACCGTATCGTATTCTCATACAGCAAATACTCTACTACCCTTCTACGATCTTCGTTCTTTTCGTTAATAGAACGATAGAAAGAGTATATATATCTCCTTAAGGAAGGAAGTTAATCCAGGAACTCTTTAAATCTTCGTGATTTCCTCATAAATCGCGGAAGAGACAGAATTCCTGTTCATCTCTAGGGTTTACGGAAGGAAGTAGATATTTCCTATCCACCATCATACCCAAACGTCGATGAGATTCTTATTAAGAAAAACTCCCAAAGCTCTTGCCTCCTCATCAACGAGGGAGAGCATGAATGAAGGAGAGAGTCCGCATTGAGAGGAACTGTCTAACACAGGAGTCTTCTGAATAATGAAAAAGGGCTTCTCTTAGTATCAGAATCCTTCTGACAAAAGCGACGGCCGCCTGTGCGACATCTTGCACCTTTGCCAGGGGAAAGTTGCTCAATTTAAAAACTCAAAGAGGAGCCTCGCGACTGACCTCTCTCTCAAAAGAAGATTTTGGAATATTCTGGCGCCTGGATCCTTGCGCCTAGCGCCTGGCGTCTGGATAGTTCCGCGCGCCTGGAATGTTCCGCACGCTAGAAAGGAGACTGGCTCCTGGAACGTTCCGCTTGCGTGGAAGGTCCCGTGCGCCCTGATAGTTCCGAGCGCCTACTAGTCTCCTTTTAGGAGCCTCTTGCCCGTAAACGTTCAATGGAAGGATCCTTCTGATTGCCACTCTACTATAAGGCTCCTCGGTCTAGCCGTCTGTTTTCTCTTTGAAGGCGCCTTGCGCCAAGAAAAATTTTCTGGAACGCGGCTCGCACTCAGTTGCTGGAACGCGGCTCGCGTTTGTCTGTAGGAACGCGGCTCGCGCTAGTCTGTTGGAACGCGGCTCGCCGCTGGCTGTTGGAACGTGGCTCGCGCTTGCTTGTTGGAACGCGGCTTCCTGGCTGGCTCTTCGCTTGTAGTCCAGTTGGCGCTCAGTGTTCTCTAGTTTTTCAGAGAACGCACTAGATCATCCGAACTCCAAACATGTACATTCTTCGTCTTTTCGGACGTAAGATGAAGAAACGGAAGACGCACTTTTTTAAGGATGCCTTTCCAATGGCTATCCCTGGCAGTCTGGGACGTCTTACAGATCCTGCCGAGGGGATGCCCGATCGGAGGGGATTCTCCATAACCTTCGAAAGGCTTTCAACTTTCCTTCTCCTCTGGGCTTGTGAGCTTGGAAGAGATCTAGGCCTGAGAGCGAGACAGAGCCGATCGGACGCACCCTCCACTATTTTAGGACGCCTTTCCAATGGCGAACTTGGCGGTCTGGGACGTTCTACAGATCCTGCCGAGGGGACGCCTGATCGGTGGGGATTCTCCATAACCTCCGTAAGGCTTTCGACTTTCCTTCTCCTTTGGGCCAGGGAGCTTGGAAGCGGTCTAGACCTGGGAGCGAAACAGAGCCGATCAGAACGCACTCTCCACTGCACTGGGAACACTAAATTCACTTCTTACCTTAAAAGAGCTCGCATTTTGAGCTACATCCATTTATCTTCAAATTTATAATTTGTAGATTCTGTGGAGTAAGAAGGAGATGAGGATGCAAAAACTACTATTACTGTTAATACTCTAACTGCTCGTTAGCACGAGAGCTATTAAAGCTTCTAAAGGAAGCGTAAAAAGTTATATGCTTTTCTGACTTCCTAAAGTAGGAAGTTAGAGTTTTATATTTCCTAAATCAAGTTCTAACACTTATTACACGTATTAATGAATAAATATTAATATTTCCCTTTCTTGCAAACTATATGAGTGTCTACCAAAAACTTCGGTAGTTACATTCATAAATTCTTCGAAATTTTCAAAGTCAATTTTTATTAAAAAGTTTTATAAAAGCGTATGCCGAACCAAAGACCCAGTACTTCCCTGCAAAAGACAGCCCAGAAGATCGATGGCGATGAAACACGAAAATCAAGTCAGGAGGTACCGCAAACGTTTGTTTACAATACGGCAACAGAGAAAAATCTGGTTCCAGAAGGTAATGGTTCCTATTCCTGCCACCCAGCGGCGGGACGGTAGATCACCTGACCTACCTACCTGTAGCGTGTGCCGCGAAATTCGAATTTCTGTCGGGGAAGACGGAGTCTTAGCTAAATACGTATATATCTGTCAGGGAAGTTGAATGTATGAAAAATGACAATTTGTCGAAAATTGCATTTTTCCTAACTATACAAACCTGAGGTCCTTTAACAATAGGAAGTAGCTAGCGGCAGCTGGAACGGTCGTAAGCTTCGAACAAGGGGAGAACGGTAGTTAACTGCTTGTCCGACAGTCGCGCGCCGCGCGACTGGAGGTAAACAAATCACTTTTGCTTTTGGCCCATGCAAAATACGCAGAGATGAGTGGTGGCATGAGGAGGGACTGTATGTAAAGGACCTCAGGTTTGTATAGTTAGGAAAAAATGCAATTTTCGACAAATTGTCATTTGTTACCGATACGTAATACAAACCATCGGGTCCTTTAACAATAGGAAGACTCACTCTTGGTGGGAGGAATCTGAGTCTTTTGATGAACAGACTGGTGTTCGTCCATCCCTGGAATGCCCTCCCTGGTCGTAAGAGCGAGGGAGGGATCCAAGCCTCTGTCCGATGATCGGGGTGTGCACCGCAGGATCAATGGTCAGACCTCTGGGCCGAGTACTAAGAGAGAGGCAAGCGTATCTCTTCGTACAGCAAGCAAGAACTTGTTCCTGTTTGCAAGAGGCAACATAAAGTATGGGTTGTCTCAAGCTGGCATCCACTTCCTCCCCCTTGTTGGAGGAAGTGGTGGATATACGCTCCTATCCCTAGTGAAAGGGATAGGATGGGGCTCTGTTGAGTAGCTCACCTGCATCTTGTCCTTATCCAGCAGGGTGACGACCGTGTCCCTCTAACCACAGGTAGAGGGGAAGAAAAAGATGGGAAGAGGAGCCAGTCACACTCTCATTCACCATCCATTCTTACGGTCACACTAGGACTCGATGCTGTTCAGCCTGCGAGGGTCTGGGTTCGCTACACAACGTGTTGAGCAGCCACCACGGGTCCCAAGGAAAAAGATCCAAGGACCTGTGGGCAATATCCCGAAGGTAGAAGGAAGGGCATGTGGTCCTGGTTGGACCAGACCCCTGCCTTCAGTACCTGCGCCAAGGAGAAGTTCTTGTGGACAAGGCAGCATCTCCTTCGCATCGAAGGCGGTGAAGTCCATTAGGGAGGGGATTGTGAACGACTCGAACCAATCGTCAGGGACCGAAGGGTTCTGAGTCTTCGCTACGAAGTTCGGTACGAAATCGAGCGTCACGGATCCCCATCCCCTGGGTGCCTGACTTCGCAGGAGAAGTCATGCAGTTCCTCAGAGGAAAAGAAGGAAATAGTCGCATGACCTATCCCTCTTCTCTACTTCGGTGATGTCCAGTACCCATACTGGTCTGTCCGTTAGCAACGAAGTCTCTCGCATCCTCCTATCCCCATGCAGCGAAGTTCTCGGTAGTGGATAGGACACCGACACTACATGGTGGGTGTCAAATGGTATGGGTACTGTGACAAGCTATTAAAACGAAGTAATGGTTGCTGTGTAACAACGACCGAACTAAGTCAACAGCGTAATTCGTAACTGACTCGGGCGCTCTGACAGCTGCGACTGACTGCGTTCGGTAGGAGGCAAGTTGTCAAAGCATCCGAGTAAGTCACGTGACCTTCGCCTTTAAAGGGTTATGCCGAGAGACCAAACAAATGATGTATTTGTTTGTCACCAATGCCGGACAGCGAGGTGATGATTCTCTTAAGGCATGTCACCCAACAGGCGAAAGTCAATTGCCTTCTAGAGACCGAGGTCCCTGAAGGTAAAACATCTCATGTTTGTTGAATCTCAGCTAAGAAACAACACTATGTACCGTTGAAGACGAAGGTAGATATTGAATGCAACCTACGTCTTCACATATGAATCGAGAGAAGGATCTCAAGATTCATAACCTGTGCTTACAAATGACTGAAAACGCTACCCGCTATTTCATTGCTGTCCGGTGAGAAGTCGTAGTTGCAATGAAAGCGGGGCGTTCTTCGGTATGAAAACACAGGTGATGAAAGCCGCCTGAAGAACTGCTTCTCATGGGCTGAACATTTGGACGGTAGAGCTGTCAGGTCGGAGAGTAGGCGATGTCTTCTGACACATCTTGTAATTCGGGTTGAACAATGAACAATTGTACACTACGAATACGAGATATTTTGAAGACAAACTCAGATGTCTGCAAAATCATTCGCATTATCGCAGTGCGATGCAGCGGGAGACTTGTACAGACTTTCTGTTACCGTGCGGTAAACAGAAAGATGAAAGAGTCCAAGAGATATCTCTGTTGAAAATTCTCGCAATGTCGAAGGCGATGGAATCCAGCGTCACCGCAGTAGATGGTCCTTCATTATTGCGAGAATCCCCGTTAATCAGAGACCTAAGTCCATGATTGTTAGGCAGAGATACGGTTCGGTAGTCAATCAAGCAGGGGAGAGAGAGACATACATGACCGTGAATCTCGAGGCCCAGCTGATACTGAGCTGCTATGAGGCAGTTCAATACGCAGTGGTTGAGCCTGCTGACTCGTCATCCTGAGTTGCCAGGTAATCCATTATTCCACGAAGGAATGCGTTCGGCTAGAACTACGCAGCATAAAAGATATGCTCGGGCAATTATATTTTAGGCGAAACGAATTTCGGTAAATATAAAAGTTGAAATGGTGTTGTCGTGACAAAACCATAAGTATATAAAATTGAAACTGAAACTCCTGGAGGTTGCAGGCAACCCCGAGTTGCAGTTCAATTAGAATACTTCTCGTCTAAGTCGCAATCCGTAGAATAACTAGGATATGCGCCTACCCCTCGGACAAGTGAACTGCTTAGCAGAATCAGGTCGCGAGGTTAATATACGTAGTATATTTGTAGGATTCTGAACAACGATCTCCATCCTAAATTCTTTCCTTCAAGAAAACAAAATAAGGATTGGAGATCGACCACCACCTTCGTTCTCTATCAAAGAGAGAAGGAGAAGTCTTCCTCGAAGGAAAGCTTCAATGGTGAACAGATAATACTAAGACGATAGTTCAAGCCAAACTGGATATTCCCGTCCGATCTCCTCTATTCCAGGTTGGTCGCCTACTGTGAGATAGTTTCTTTCAGCAGCAGTCTTCTTCACAATGCTAGAAATTCCAGGAATTCGAGCATAGGCGAGGTTCCCGATTATCGTGTAACATATCGGGGATTCTCGTCTCGCTCACTTTGGACCGTGGTCTCGCGTAAGTGTTTGAAGATCGTAAAAAACTCGAAAACAACACTCTGAATGCGCTAGAAATTCCGTAGAAATTCTAAGCAGTCTGCGAAACCCCCACCGAATTCGTCAAACGATATCGGCTGGTGGTCCTCTCGATTCCCGTAGAAATCGAGAATGGAGCAGGATTCCTCCTCAACGACCGGGGCTTACGTCAGGTAGGACCCGAAGGTCCCCCCGGTAGCGCAGTCCCGAACGTGGGATCCTACAAAGAAATCTCTGTAGGATCCTTCCCCTTTCCCTCGTAGCCGTAAGGAGAGAGGGAATGGGGAAGGAATTGGATACTCGCTCGCCTTCCCAGTGGACTAGCAGTTGGAGAAGAGTAGGAGCAGCCATCGCCTTGCGGCGATGGCCTCTCAGAGTCTGGGAAAAACGTATCGTCAGGAGAAAACGTTTTCCCGCGGAGGGTTTACGAACTCTCACTGTAGGTAAGGGTCTGCCGCCACTGTGAACGTCGTCTGGGTGGGGCTGATCGACACCTGACAGGAGAGAGGCGATACCGTCCTCCGACTCATTCCAGTCCTCGTCGAGGTCGAAACCTCTCAGGAGGACCGAAGGAGTATTTAAATACGGTGTCCGAAGACACGTAGAAAACGCCGCTGTCGCAGTAGAGGAGGTGGAAGTAGCTTGATCGACCGGCCAGAACTGAGAGAGCCTTCTTGTCCGGAGACGAGACACTGGTTCGAGACAGAATCGGCAAGCTCCGATCGCGGCAGACCCACCGTCGGTTTGGGTTCCCTCTCGGGCCCCAAAACGACTCGAGCAGAGACGTGGGCTCTGCTGGTCGGGAGCGGCAATCCTTCCGCAGGGTCATTATGCTGACGAATCAGCTTAATGACTTCTGCAAATTCCTCTGTATCTCGGGAGTAACCGCGTCTTGCGGAGTAGGACCGTCCAGTCCCTCCAACAAGAACAGATCCCTAGATACTCCTCCTTCAGAAGGAGGAAGAGCGGCAGACCCCTGACGGTCGCCTCCAGCTAATTGCGCGTATGTCCTGGTCGGTCCTAGAACCGTGCCTGGTCCATACGGCGTCATAGCGGGGTCGCGAGCGGCGCACCTCTCGCGATCACTGATAGGTACCTCGCTCCTCCCGGCGTAGCCCGAGGAGGTTGAAGGTACAGGAGAGGCAGACCTGACGCTCCCCCCTAGCTCGCTGGCAGGACCAGCGTGCTTGGAGGGCTGCTGCTGATCGTCAACCCGCGGTGGCGATCGAGCAGCATGCCTAGCCTTGCCGCTCGCCTGAGGCGAGAGGCTTGGCTGAGAACGTCGACGCTGATCTCTAGCGTCAGGCGAGCTGTTGCTGGTTACCGTTCTCCGCCCGGTACCCGATGGGAGCGGCGTCAGGTGACTGCTAGGCTCGCTGTCACGGTGAGACCGGCGAGCGTCCTCTCGGCGCGTCGAGCCGCTGGTACCAGCCGTGGCTGGTACGACGGCCGCGGGGACCCCTTCCTCGCCTCAACCCGTTATGGGAGAGGCAAACCTGACTGACTGCTCCCCCCTCGCTCGCTGGCAGACCAGCGTGCGTGGAGGGCTGCTGCTGATCGTCAACCCGCGGTGACGGTCGAGCAGCAGGCCTAGCCTTACCGCTCGCCTGGGGCGATTGGCTCGGCTGAGAACGTCGAGACCGATCTAGCGTCAGGCGAGCTGCCGCTGGTCACCGTCTCCGCCCGGTCCCATCGGGAGCGGCGGACGGGTGACCTGCTAGGCTCTGTGTCGCGTCGAGACGGCCAGCGTCCTCTCGGCGCGTCGAGTCGCTGGTACCAGCCGTGGCTGGTACCGGCGGCCGCGGGGGACTCCTTCCTCGCCTCAACCCGTGGCTGATCAGCGACCGTCACGTTAGCCCGAGCAGCCAGTTGATCGCTGCGAGAGCGTCCACTGGCCTGGCGAGAGTCGTGTGCACGACTCTCGCCAGTCTTCTGCTCCGCGCCGCTGTCTTGACGGCGAGCGAGCTCGGGCGTCAAAACTTTGGCTGGACGGTCTTCTTGGAAGAGCGTCCACTCGGTGCTTCTCGCGAACGAGAAGCGGCCGAGACGGAACCTGGTTTAGCGGCAGACCCGCTAGCACCAGGTGAGGACGCACCAGCCCGAGGCTGGTGCCCTCTGGTCGCCCCTCGACTTCTTCTTTGCGAAGAAGAACGACGACGGCCCGTTCCCGAAGGAACAGGAGGACCAGCAGAAGAGCTCCCCAGCTCGCCTGAGCGAGCCGGGCCCTTAGAAGATCCCGAAGGAGTCTTCTTAGGGGGGAAGGAGGCAACCTTCTTCTTCTTCGGCTGTTTGGCCTTAGAAGTCGAAGGGGAAGGAGAGGCAGCGGACGACGAAGAAGACGACGAAGACGACGACGACACCTTCTTCCTTCTTCCTTCTTATTCTTCGCCAGGCTCCGCAAGACAGACGTCAGGGTCTTCCATCCAGGAGGGAGCCGGGGCAGTTGCCGAAGCAACAGGGCCCGACTGCACCTGTCCGGAAAGACCTGAGACTGTGACAGCATCACCAACAGCAGGAACAACAGGAACAGGTCCAGGAACAGCAGGAAACATCTGAAAGTGAATCAGCAGCAGGCAAGTGAGCTGAAAGGGAATGAGCGGCTGGGACCGCAACAGGTACGGCAGGCACGGCAGGTACCACAGGAGAGACAGGCGTCCTGTCGGCAGCTACCGTCATCCTCGGCACTGGCGGCAGGTCCAGGGGGGTACTCTTTGGGCAGCGGCAGTCCGGGGTCGGCAATACAAAGAACCCAGGTGGCGGTGGCACCGTCCTGATTGGCACGGCAGGAATTGGTTCTGGATTGCAGCCGTGGGTGTTACCGACATGACATGTGGTGTACACCAGGTGCGGTGACATCTCATATGCTGGTGTCGAGATTGTGGTGTTGTAGTGGTTACCGTATCATGAGTGACCACTGCCGACCCCGAACAACCGCTGAATCAACCCCTGCAGTCTCAGCGACTCTCCCCCACCTGTCCCAGGTCGTCCTCGCTGATGGCTTTATATCTACATCCAAGGTCGTCTCCCACGATGTAGCACCTGCGTAACATAGATAGATTAGTAAGAGGGGTTCCCTCACGCACGGGGGGAAGACATGCCCCACCCCGAACGCAAGGAAGACCCCAAATACAAAATACAATGAAGAAGCTGAGCGGGGGGCAGGAAGGAAGACGAAGAATCGGCTACCAACTTCCTGGCAGACCTTCGCTTCCCCCACCCCCGCACAGCAGTGAAAAGTAATATGAAAATGAAACAGAATACTGCCCTTGCGATTCACTTCATAGAACTTAAAGGAGAAAAAATCAATTCCCGGTTAAGAACGGAAACTTGATCCAATAATATGATGCTATCATAAAATATATATGAAAATGAAACAGAATACTGCACTTGCGATTTCATTTTCACATAAAAAATCGTAAGGATCAATTCCCGGGTAAGAACGAAAATTGATCCAGATTAAATTCATGCAATCAATAAATAAATGAAAATGAAAAGAATATTGCAATTGCGAATCCACTTCCATTGCATTCTATTATACAAATTAAAAGTTCGTGCCGAGCGCAATCACACTCTCGGTAACGAACGTAAGGACACAAAAATATAATGAAAAAAAGTACTTACATTTTTCAATTACACCCTTTCGCCCAAATACATGAATCGGCGCGAGCGCGCCCGCCCTCCGGCAACGAGACATAATTCAAGGGTTCAATTCATGAAAAGAGCGGAAATCGCCGTCTCTACGGCGATAGCTCCATATTGATTCATAATTAAGTAATGAAAATGAAAAACAGTGTACTTACAGTTTCATTTTCAAGTCAACCAAACCATTAGTAGAAAACACAATATAAACAAAGCCTACGACGATGAAGCGGGCAGAGAGCGATGACGAACACGTCCTTCACACCCGCGGCCGAAAGCAAAAGTGATTTGTTTACCTCCCAGTCGCGCGGCGCGCGACTGTCGGACAAGCAGTTAACTACCGTTCTCCCGTTGTCGAAGCTTAACGACCGTTTCCAGCTGCCGCTAGCTACTTCCTATTGTTAAAGGACCGATGGTTTGTATTACGTATCGGAACAATAACACTTTCTTTACGTCCGCGTGGTAACTCTTCCGAAAAAAATCATACGTGCAATTGTGGTAATGTTTGCACCATTTTAAATTAGCCGTTACATAAAGTTTTATATATGAAAATGTGTCAATTTCATGTAGAATACAACGAAAAATAATGAAGGTTGTAGCTTTTCTCATTTTTGAAATATTTGCATATAAATCACTATAAATAGAAAAAAAACCACGTTCGGTCAACTTTGACTACCGAAATGGTCGAAAAACGCAATTGTAAGCTAAAACTCTTACAGTCTAGTAATATTCAGTCATTTATCTTCATTTTGAAACAAATTTGAAGTCTCTAGCACAAAATTTAGATTTATGGTGAATTTAAAAAAAAAACTTTCCTTTCCTCCGAGCGCGGATTCTCCGCCACAAATCTCCGAAATGCGTGTGTCCCATTCTCGGAATATTTGCTCCGTTTCATATTAGGCATTTCATAGAGTTTTATATATGAAAATGTGTGCAATTTCATGTAGAATAAAACGAAAAATATTTGAAGGTTGTAGTTTTTCTAATTTCCGAAATAATTGCATATAAAAAAAATATATAAAAAATTCAACATTCGGTCAACTTTAACTCGTCAGATATGGTCGAAAACTGTAATTGTAGCTAATACTCTTACAGTAGTAATATTCAATCATTTGTCTTTCATTTTGAAAGAAATTGGAAGTCTCTAGGACAATATTTGAGATTTTATGGTGAATTTTTGAAAAAATATTTGTTACGTCCGCGCGTTACGAATTCATGCATTATTTTGTGATAATATTTTCTCTGTTTGCTTTTGTCGTTTTACAATGTGTTATATACCAAAATGATTGCAATTTAGTGTACATTACAACGAATAAAAAGGTAATTTGTTACCTTTAACCGTTTTGCGCACAGCGGGATTTGAATACAATTATATATGAAATTTTGTTTTTGCGCTATCATATATCGCATTATTTATATATGATAATGATAAATTTTTTTCATTTCTGATGGTTGCATACTAAACTTCAGACTACTCGAAGCTCCTGATTAGTATGGCAAGGTGCTTGGAATTACCAAAATCCAACCCTTTCAGGAAGACTTGGCTTACGGCGGCCCTGACTCCCTTAACAGCTGCTACTGAGAGGCCTTTGTTCAGTCTCAGGTGTACCAGGAAGTCCGCTATGTGGAGACCTCTCCCTCGAACAATTCTTGAACGCCGTCCATTTGCCTGGAAGACGGTCCCCGGACAACTTAGTCAGCAGCCGGTCAATAGTCACCCCATTGAAGGATAGAGCTGGGAGACCTCCGTGGAACCTCTCGAAGTGGGGCTGTCTTAGAAGGACCCAGCCTGAGGGGCAGCTTCCAGGGACCTAGCACCGTTAGGGCCTGGAGATCTGATAACCATTCCCTGTCTGGCCACATGGGGCCGACCAACGTCATCTGAGTACCTCCTTGAACTTCTTAGGCAGTTTAGAACCTCCCTGATCACTGAAGGGTGGGAAATGCGTACACGTCCAACCCGTCCCATGGGTGTTGGAATGCGTCCTCCAAGGTCGCTGCTGGTTGGTTTGGGCACCGGGGAGCAGAATACCAGGAGCTTGGTGTTTAGCCTTGTTGCGAACAGGTCCAGGAGGGGAACCCACATCTCAATTAGTCTGTCTCTACCTCGGGGTGTAGGGAAAGGACCAATCTGACCATATCACCCTGTCCCTTCCTGCTTAGCCTATCTGTGATCATGTTTCTCTTTCCTGAAATGAACCTTGCTCAGGGTCGTGCCAATGCTTCGGCGCCCAATCCAGGATGGTCTCCGTGAGATCCCACAGGTAACGGGCCTCAGCCCGCCCTGTTTTCTTGACGTAGGCTACCCACCGTGGCATTGTTGCATCAGAGCCATCACCCGGTTCCTGATCTTGTGTTTCGATCCCAGCAGGGCTCTCTAGGATCACAAACTCCAGTCTGTTGATGTGGAGCTGTCTTTCCTGCTCCATCCAGACCCCTTCCCTCCTTTCGGACTGTAGGTGGGGAGGCCCCCACCTCGCGTCCTTTGAATGCGTCCGTGGAGCAGGATCCGTGAGCAGGAGCTCTCTATGGGAGGTCCAAGAGGGGCACCCTAGAGGGTGGGGTTCGACCGGTCCACCCACCACTGGAAGGCCTCTTTGGTGGCCTGCGAGGGGAGGATGAGTTTACAAAAAGGGTGTTCTTTTGGAGACCAACCCTCCTTCAGGTTCCACTGGACGGATCTCAACTTGAGCCTGCCTTGGGGGACCAGCTTCTCCAGGGACTTCTCCACCAAGAAGAGGCAACTGAAGAACCTGGGGGAGGCGTACCTCTCCAGCAAAAACCAGATTTCCAACCGTAAAGCTTCCCTTTGACTGGGGTCCTGAGACTGGAAGGACTGTGCTCCTGGTACCTCTGTCAGGGGAGGCTTCCCGTCCTGGAAGGGGATCTGATGAAACCTTCCCTGAGGACCCAGAGACTGTCCAAGGGTCAGCTCTGAGACCCTCCCAGTTCCGCCAATGATTCCGAAGAAGCACCCACCACCTATGGCGGAAGTGAGAGAAGGGGGCCTCGCGTCCTACTTCCTTCTAGGGAAGCAGCTGTTTCGACCCCTTCGGGAGGCAGCAGTCTGGGGTCTAAGGGGAGGCCAAGGAAGACAAAGGGGCCCGGAGGAGGGGGCTGAGTCCCCCCCCCCCACCCCCAACCACCCTCCGGATACTGGTTTGCTGAGGTCTCGGCCAGGGGGCTTCCTGCGCCCTACGTTGGACTGGGTGTCCAAAGGAGGAAGCCCTGTACACGATGGAGTCTTGGCTTGCCTTCCTCCACTGTTCCAGGGACTCCTCTATGACCTCTTCAGGGAAGAGGAACTCTCCTGTAAGTGGGGAGTTCCTCAGGGCCTTGGCTTCCCTGTCGCGAAGGCTCCTGGGCAACTTGGCCAGGACTTCGTTCCTCCTCCGGAAGACCCAGTTGGTCCACTGGGTAATGAACTGGGTCGTGAGGAAGCTAATCAACCTTCCCCAGACAGGACCAGTTCTTTAAATGGAGCTAGCTCAGCCTCGTCCCTTAAGTCGTGTTCAATGGCGAACCTGGCCACTGCCCTGGATCAATGGTCAAGCCAGGAAGCTACATGGACTGTAGCCAAAGCCCTGGCTTCTATCACCATGGGAGACCTGGAGTGAGGGAAGTAAGCTCTTAAGAGTGTAAAGTCTCCTCTGCCTGGCCTTGGCTGCTGGGAGAAGTCTGAGGGACCTGTGGGACCTCTAGGATTTCTTGGGGCCTGCAACTACCTGGTCTGCATGAGCCAGAGCCTGGGTTGTATTCCCAGCCGGTGAGGAAGCTCAGAGGAGGCTTGGACTCCTTTGGAGGAAGTCCACAGCTACTGACCTTTTGGCGTCAGGAGGCGGGGTGGGCTCCACCAGATGATTCTTGGCCCAAATGAGGGCCAAGACCCGCCTAAGGGTGGACCCTCGTCCGCGGTGCCCTACCTTTTCAAGGCAGTCTGGAGCGCGTCTAGGACGAATGACTCATCCTCATCGTTCTCCAGGTGGCAAGGGGGGCCGACACGGGAGGAGAGGTAAAAGCCAGCGACAGAGGGCGAACCGGGGGCCACCGGAGCCCCTCTAGGCAAGGAGCCTCGGACCGAAGCAGCGGGGGCATCATGGGACTCCCACGGTACAGGCTTGGCCCCCCAATCCTGACCGGAGAGGGTGAACGGCTCCGCCTTGTCTGCTGGGCAGACAAAGGGGGAGAGATGCCAAAGAGAGGAGCCTGCCCAAAACGAGCAGCTGCCGAGGGGTGCACTGGTACTGGGGCGGGATCCACCGAGCCCGCAGGGGAAACAACTAGCTCAGTCATGGGAGCCATGACCTTGGAGGCCCTCTGTGGGGACCAACTGGTCAGGGAACGGTGGCGTCCATGGCGGTGCAAGCCATCACGACAAAATACGTAATAATCTTCGGGAGAAGGGGGTCTCTTATTGCCCTTCCCTCTTTACTGATCCCTGGTCCCGGGGGGTTGGGGGGAGAGGTCCTGGAGTTCAGAGCGACCTGGGGCTATGACCACTGGGGAAGCTACACCTCAAGGGAGCGTCCCAGCATCCCAGCCCTTGGCTCCGACCTCATGGGGAAGAGCAGGGGCAGCCCCAGTCCTGAAAATCGTCCTCCCTAAGAGGCGATCTGAAAGGGGTACTGGGGGGTGCCGGCCGGAGGAATGGGACTGAAACTCTGAAGGACTCGTCGGCTTCTGCTGCTTCCTGTGGCAGCCAAACCGACGGTCGCCCCTTCTGATGCAGATTGAGGCACCCAGCTCCGAGCCCATGGTGCACGAAGCGGGGTGAGCCACACTCATTGAGCAGAGAGAGACGCAAAAAACACCCTTGGCCGACAGAGACACGGACTCATCAGGCTCTGCAATGGGCAGAGGCCCAGCAACGAACTCGCCTAGGTCCCCTCGCTGGGAGGGAACAGGGGAAGACTTCGGAAGCGAAGCTGGTGACGGCCAGGTCTAGCTGACGGGGGCTCCTCCGAGCGTGACTTCTTCAACGGGAGACCATGCCCTTCCCTCCTTCTTCCTCTTGGTCAAGGCCAACATCCATTGGAAGGGAGGCCAGGGCAAACACTCCGGGCATGTGGACTCTGGCAGCATGGCCCGCCACGACACGAGTTACATAGAGAGTGGGGTCTATCTTCGTAGAAGATAAGAAAGATCCACACAACTTGGCCTCTGAAGGGCCTGGACAGCAGCATCAAAGAGTGTTGGACTCCATGACTAAAGGGCACACACCACACACACACACACACACACAAAGGGGAGAGAAGCCTCTTACACACAAGGAAGAAGCACAAAGGGGAATTGGACCAGTACATGGAAGATGAGCCGACTGAGGTTGTAGGTCATGGGTCGCATGGCTGTGACCCTCGGAACATGTACCTGGTTAGGTGTGGAAGGGTTACAGATTCTGGTCGGAGGTACCAGATTGACATTCAGGATTCTCCTATTAAAGTTGTTTGAGTAAGTATACTGCGTCGGAACATCTCAATTATTCCCGACAACTACAAACAACCCAACGACGCTCTGACTCACTCTCTTGCTCTCTCTCTCATGCAACCCTCAAAGACGTTGTCAAATGTAACTACCATATCACTTTCAACCAAACATTGGTTTATAAGAAAACTTATTTGTACAACACCCTACTGAAGAAAAACAGGCAAAAATTAATGTCACCTCACAATGTATGCACGAGGATACGCATGAAGAATTCTGATAAGAAAGTAAACATTCCACGACCACCAGGTGAGAAAGAAGTGATTACAGACAGTCTATCAGGGTCAGCCAAATGTTATCCTTGTTCATTCTGAATGCTGATCACAACTAATGGTGCAAAGATTTAAGCTAACTTTAACAGTACGTAAGATTCATCCTAAATTACCCCACCTTTCGCTCCTATGTGAACATTATTTCTCTCTAGAACAAGGTGGCCTCTTTGACTTTAGCCTTAATACTAATTTCACCTTGTTCCAATATTCTCAAGTAGTGATCTACAATATGTCTTCTAGAAAGATTCCCTTAGGTTGAACCATTAAATCTTCTACCTTCCCTTTCTCATTTCTTTGGACCTGAAGTAGATAAGGACGCTTGGTAACCAGTTCAGTACCCTCTATAAACAAAAAACTAAATCAACAAGAATAATCCTAATGTAAATATGTTAAGATAAAACACTTGCACTGCATCCAACCCATTTCTTTCCTTACTCTAAAACTGAAGTCCACTTATTCAAGACAGCAATGCATAAAATTATTACATTTTGTCTAGCAACTGTCACAAAAATACTTACTCTTCTTTCTCCTTCTTCACTTTAGTTATTTCTTGCTCCTTCTCAGCCATTCGTTCTAATCTGGCTTGATGACGCCATCGAAATAGTGAGGGTGTGTCAATATTTGGGTGTGTATCGTCTTCATCATCTGAAATCTGAAACAGGCAGTTATTAATTGAGCTACAAATTATGGCTTTACCAAATAAAGACAGGGCTAAATACATTAATGACACCCCAAGACTGGGCAAACTTTATGGCTGGCCAATTTAAAAAATTAAAAACATACAGTGGCCGCAAAATTAATATTTACTGCAAAAACACAAAAATAATCTTAACATCAAATTTTTGTCAACTTTAAAATTACGTGGCAGCCATACCACTGTCACCAGAGATTTGTCGTATGGTTGACAGCTTCCTTGGACTCATAAGAGCGGGAAAATTGGCAGGAAATGTCAGTGCTCAATGAGCGGTTGGTGTGAGAGGATATGTTATAAGTTGCTTCGTCAGCCCCTAACTCGCACATTTTTTCAGTCATCTTTGGCGGCCCACAGCTCAGTTTTGTCGTTGACTATAATGAGGCCGCCATAAGTTCACAAATGAAGAAAAGGCACGTGCCCTTGCCCAGCTGGAGCAGGAAGTCTCTGTGATTCGTGTGGCCAGAGATATTGGTGTCTCTCGCCAAGCTATCTACAGAGATATTGGTGTCTCTCGCCAAGCTATTTACAGCCTGAAAAAGGCAGCAGCTAGACTCCCACCAGGAACGGTGCCACAGTGGAAACCAGGTTGTGGACGGAAGAAGAAGACCTCTCTGAGGACAGATAAAATTCTGAAGAGGGAAGCATTGAATAATCCTTCAATTACAGCAGCTGCACTGAAGAAAAAGCATCCTGATCTGCTTGGAAATGTCTGTTTGCATGGTACAACATCGTCTGCAGTGTGACTTCGGACTACCATGCCGCCGTGCTGCAAAGCTGCCACTCCTCACAGATGGCATGAAGAAGAAAAGGCTGGCTTTCTGTTGGAAATATAAAGACTGGACCATGGAACGTGATGTTATGTTCTCAGATGAATCAACCTTCAGAATGGTTAGAATGGCCAGCAGTGTTGAGAGGAGGCCCAAGAGTGCGTCCCGATATCATCACAAGTTTATCGTAAAACTGTGAAGCATCCACAGCGTTATGGTGTGGGGTGCATTTACTGGTAAATTGGGTAGAGCTGGGTTGTATTTCTTGCCTAAGGGGGAGACAATGAAAGGAACAACATATTTAGAAGTGCTCAAGGACCACATGTTAGTTTTACAAGTTACATGATTCTGCATATTTTATGCATGATGGGGCTCCATGTCACAAGACTAAGACAGTAACAAAGTGGCTTGCATAGAACAATGTATCTGTTTTCGAGTGGCCAGGCAATTCACCTGACTTAAACCCAATTGAAAATGCCTGGAAAGTTATTAAAGACAAAGTTGCAGGTGCCCAGCCCTCAAATATGGCTGAGCTTAAGAATGAGATTAAGTTGACATGGTGCACTAAGATGGACCCTCAATATTTCATGATCCTTTCTGATTCCATGCCTAAGCACATCCAGGCTGTATTGCAGGCTAAAGGGGAGATGACGAAGTATTAATTCATGTACCTGAATAATAAATAAGTACAGATTTCTGTTTGTTTAATTATCCACAGTAGTTTGCTATTATTTTGTGAAATATGTCAACATTATTTTTGCAACCACTGTATCAATGGAAAGAAGATATGCAACAGCACAGTAAAAGAAAAAATATCTTAAAAATTTTCTATACCTTCCATGGGAAGTCAAACATGAATATTTCCAATCCGGTGCAGGTCCTATTTTCTAAGACACTTGTAAAAATATGCTAATTTTACTGAGTTCTACATGTTCTTTCTAATTTCTTAATTCCCTTTAACAAAATTACAATTAATGCTCACATGAAGATAAGAACTAATACGTACATACCAGCAATAATCCCGGAATTTAAATACAGGCAGTCCCTGGTTATTGGTGGGGTTCCGTTCTCAGTAGAGTGCTGATAAATGAAACCCGCCAATAACCAGTTAATAGCGCCTCTATTAGGTATGTTATGGTGCCATAACTACTTCTGGAACCTTATAGCGCTGATAACCAAAACTTGATGTGTAATGGCACCATAAATTACTGATTTTATGGCGCTATATGCGCACCATAAAACTGGATCACCATTAACAGTCTGCCGATAACCGGGGACTGCCAATAGAGACAAATATTGACCAGATGTGCTGGATGGTGGATGGAGGATGTAGTACCTTTGAGTGAGTCATACCTGTTCTTTCTAATATATATGTAATATTTTTGTGCAAAATTACAATTGCAGCTGACATAATATTGTAAAAGATGACACCTTAAACCATTCTGAATCCCAAAGTATATTTAAGAGAAAATAATATTTAAGAGAAAAAAAATATGAGATGTACAGTAGTGGGATGGGGAGATGTACCTTCCCCTGCAAAATCTCAAAGGAGACTGTTCTTCCTTATATCATTGAGCTGGGTGTGAATATTGCTATAAGAGTTGCTAAAAGGGATTTTGACGTAGGAAAAATCTATTTCTGGGCGAGGAAGCCGTGTCGCCCAGTGAAATACGTTCCTTTAGCGCTATTTCTAAGGTAAATTATTGCTAAAATACCAGAGAACTGCTAAATTGGACATGCCAGAATATTCTGACTCGTTCACCCTTTCTAAAAGGGTGTCGGTATGAATCTGGGGCGAGTGCAAAACACTACCACAGCAGCCTCTCCAATTAGCCTTTTCCACATGAAAAGCAGACCTTTCGAATGGCCAGATGTCCTAGAAAGGAAATCCTTCAGTGTTTGCACAGGGCACAATGATGGATCCTGCGGAAGCGGGACACTTTTCCATGGCGACCACCTATCTAAAGGGTCCTCATTCTTGGCGAGAAATGTCTGATCTGGTGAAAGCAACACGTCCACCAAAGGTAAAAATTCTATATAACCTGGGTCTCTAGATAAAGCTGACAACTCTGAAACCCTAGCACCTGAAACCAGACTTAACAAAATAGTGTCTTACGCAATAAGGATTGATAATCACACGCCAAGTTGTCTGTATCCGAAGCGAGCTTAAGTACATCGTTAAGAAACCATGACACCGTCGACGGTCTCTGTACAGGCCGAAGACGTGCACAAGCCCTCGGAATAAATGTGAAGTAAGACTCAGTTAAATTGATACCAAATCCAATCTGGAAAATCTTTTTCAAGGCTGATTTTGTAGTTGTAATTGTGCTAGCCGCCAAACCTTGTTCAAATAAACTCCTGAAGAAGGTGATAGCCTATTCAAGTAATATTTAGTATATAAAATATTATTCTATTAGTTAATATGCTTTTATTTAGATTTGAAATATAGTTTTTTCTTTGACTCTTTTGACCAATTATCTGGTTTGAAAATTTTCAAAATGTTTTATTATTCTTTGTAATAACAATTTTTCACTCAGCACTTTTTTATATTGTTACCCATATGATTAATAAACAAAATCGAATAAAATGATATTGTAATGATACAATTAAGTTTGTTCATACTTACCTGGCAGATATATATATAGCTGTATTTTCCGAATCCGACAGAAATTTAAACACTTACGACACACGCAGTGGGAGTCAGGTGGTTAGTACCCATTCCCGCCGCTGGGAGGCGGGTATCAGGAATCATTCCCATTTTCTATTCATAATTTTTATTTCCACTGTCTCCTGAGGGGAGGTGGGTGGGTAATTGATTATATATATCTGCCAGGTAGTATGAACAAACTTAATTGTATCATTACAATATCATTTTGTTCATGAAACTTACCTGTCAGATATATATATAGCTGAATCCCACCTTTGGTGGTGGGAGTAGACAGAAATAGAAGATTTTAGGAACATATATATGCAGATAATTGATATCTTGATTCCTTACCTGTTAGCATAGCTGACTTCGTGGTTACTGCCGCGTAAGTCTGCTTGTGCTACTAGAGTTGCCAGCGAGGTAGAGACCTATATAGCTGGTGCACTCCAGATGATCTGTCAACAAGGGGCGAGACCACGACGTGACTAGACCATTGACCATACAAACGAGGGCAACGAAGTAAAAAACCAAACCACCTGGCGTAGCCTACCAAAAGTATCCCACATAGACTAAGCTAATGGAAGGGAGATCCGCCGCAGGGCGGTCAACCCCACAACCATAACACAAGTTAAAAACTCCCCTAAACCATTAAAGGATAGGATGAGCGCTACCTCCTGCCCCCAAAACAGTGTCTGCAGCGACGTATGGTCCCGAGCGAGTAACAATTTTCGTATGTTGCTTTCACCTCCCGCAGGTAGTGTGAAGCGAACACCGAATTGCTTCGCCAATAAGTGGCGCCCAAAATGTCTTTGATTGCCATATTTTTGTGAAAAGCCACAGAAGTAGCATAGCCCTCAACTCGTGGTCTTTCACTTTCAGAAGCTCCATGTCACTTTCACTACACTTTTCATGGGCTTCCTTAACCGTACTTCTTAAGAAGAACGCCAAGTGCATTCTTCGACATCGGAAGATCTGGTTTTTTCACAGAGCACCACAAGTTCTCCGAAGAACCTCTGCATGCTCTGGTTCTCTGCAAATAAAACTTGAGAGCCCTGACAGGACACAGGACTCTCTCAGCTTCAGGTCCCACTAGCTCCGCCACCCCCTTGATCTCGAACGTTCTCGGCCAAGGGTTGGAAGGGTTCTCGTTCTTTGCTAAGAACGTAGGACTTAAGGAACAAACTGCACTATGATCCTTGAACCCAATATGCTTGCTTATGACTTGAATTTCGCTAACCCTCTTCGCCGTCGCCAGAGCGGTTAGGAAAATGGTCTTCTTAGTAAGATTCCTAAGCGAGGCTAAATGGAGCGGTTCAAATTGACTCGACATGAGAAACTTCAGTACCACGTCTAACTTCCACGATGGTACTTTAGGTTGGAGAACTTTCACAGTCTCAAATGATCTAATGAGATCATGAATGTCTCTATCATTCGCTAAGTCGAGTCCTCTATGTCTGAAGACCACAGAAAGCACGCTTCTGTAGCCTTTAATCGTGGGACGGCTAGTTTCGCTTCTTTCTAAGGTGAAGAAGGAAATCTGCTATCTGGCTCACAGAGGTTGAGGTGGAGGAAATGCCCTTCCTTCTGCACCAACTTCTAAAGACAGCCCACTTTGATTGGTAAACTGCGATTGAGGAGGGCCTCCTTGCGGTGGCAATCGCCGTTGCCACAGGTCTTGAAAAACCCCTCGCTATGGCCAACTTCTTGATAGTCTGAACGCAGTCAGACTCAAGAGCGGGGATGTTTTTGGAGGTGGTCACCTCTCGAAGTGGGCTGTCTGAGTAGATCTTTCCTTAGGGGCAGAGTCCTCGGAAAGTCTACTAGGAAGGACATCACCTCCGAATGAACCAGTCGGCCGCTGGCCAGAAGGGGGCGATGAGGGTCATCTCGCGTCCTTCTGATGCAGCGAAACTTCCTCATTACTTCTTTTCCCCGAGGATTTTGAATGGGGGAAAAGCGTAAATATCTAGTCCCGACCAATTCCACAGTATGGGCGTCTACTGCCCATCTGCTCCCGGGTCCAGAACTGGGGAGCAATACAGCGGAAGTCTCTTCGTTCGGGAAGTTGCAAAGAAACGTCCACATGAGGACGTCCCCACAGCTTCCATAGCGCCTGGCATACTTCCTGATGAAGGGTCCATTCCGTCGGCAGAAGCTGTCCTTGCCGACTTGGAGAAGGTCCGCTCGCACGTTTTCCACGCCTGACACAAACCTTGTCAGAATCGTGACGTTTTTGCGACTTCGCCCAAATCAGGATATTCCTCGCGGATGACGAACAGAGAATGAGAGTGAGTTCCCCCCTGTTTCCTGAGGTATGGCAAGGCTGTGTGTTGTCCGAGTTTATCTGAACCACTTTGCTGGAGACTTCCTCCTCGAAGAACCTTAGAGCAAGGTAAACCGCTGAGAGTTCTTTTAGATTGATGTGCCAGGCACCTGTTCCCCTCTCCAGGTGCCTGACACTTCTCTCCCTCCCAGTGTTGCTCCCCAACCCGTGGAGGACGCGTCGGAGAACAACACTAGGTCGGGGTTCCGAAGCTTGAGCGAAAGTCCTTCCGCAAGCTTCTTTGGATCCAACCACCATTTGAGGTGCTTTTTCACTTCTTCCGTCAAAAACAAGACCTCTTCTAGATCCTGTTTTGCGTGACCAATTGCTTGAGAGGAAGAACTGAAGTGGTCGGAGGTGCAACCTTCCCAGAGAAACAAACTTCTCCAGTGAGGAAATGGTCCCCAGCAGACTCATCCATTCCCTCACCGAGCATGTTTCCTTCCCTAGAAAGGCCGACACTTTGTCCAGGCATTGAAGTTGTCGCCCCTGGGACGGAAAAGCCCGAAAAGCCACTGAGTCCATCTGAATCCCAGATAGACTAAGGATTGAGAAGAGTCAGATGCGACTTCTCGAGATTCACCGACTCCCAAGTCCCAGGGACTTCGATAACGACAGAGTCGTGTGAAGGTCTTCAGACACCTGTCTGGCGATGAGGCTCGAAATAAGCCAGTCGTCTAGGTAGAGAGAGATCCTTATTTCCGCAAGATGGAGCCACCTCGCAACGTTCTTCATAAGAACGGTGAACACCATCGGCGCCGTGCTGAGACCGAAGCAGAGTGCCCTGAAATTGGAAAATCTCCCCTTTCAGGACAAACCCGCAGGTATTTCCTTGAACGGGGATGGATGGGGACGTGAAGTATGCGTCCTGAAGGTCTAACGAGACCATCCAATCCCCGGTCTTAAAGCTGCAGCACGGATTGAGGTGTCTCCATCTTGAACTTCTGCTTGGTAACGAAGCGATTTAGACTGCTGACATCCAGAACGGGGCGCCACCCCCCTGACTGCTTCGGCACTAGAACAGACGGTTGTAAAACCCCGGAGAACTCTGGTCGAAGACCTGTTCCACTGCCTGCTTCTCGATCATTTGATCTAGTAGATCGTGAAGCACTTTCTGCTTTTCTCCCTGATACGACGGAGACAAATCCTTTGGTGTCGAAGACAGTGATGGTAACATCAGGAAAGGAATTCTGTACCCCTTCTTGACGATGTCCAGAGACCAAGCGTCGGCACCTCTCTCTTCCCAAGCTTTCGCAAATGTAGAAGCCTGGCTCCTACCGGTGTCTGAAGGACTTCCCTCTCACTTCTTGCTCTTGGAAGAGCGGGAGTCTTGCCTCTGAAAGAGCCTCTTCCTCGAGGGGCTGGCTTCGAGGAAGAAGCGGATCGAAAGGGCTTCGACTTCTTCAAAGCAGAGGACCCAGAAGACGAAGAAGTAGTAGGCTTCCTAGAAGACTGTGCCAGAAGGTCTTGAGTTGCTTTCTCCTGGAGACTAGCAGCTATGTCCTTTACCATAGACTGGGGGAAGAGATGTTCTGAGAAAGGAGCGAAAAGAAGATCCGCTTTTTGCGCTGGTGAGACCGACTTTGCAGTAAAATTGCAAAAAAGTGCTCTTTTCTTAAGCAGTCCCGTGCTGAAATGAGCAGCCAATTCCTCAGAACCATCCCTGACGGCCTTGTCCATGCAAGACAATACACTGGACAGCTCCCCCAGACTGATGGAATCAGAACTCCTGGACCTGCATCCAATACTCCCAGGCACCAGTCAAGAAAATTAAAGACCTCTAGTGTCCTGAAGAGGCCTTTAAGGTGAAAGTCTAACTCGCTATGTGTCCACGAGACCTTCGAGGAAGACAAAAAAGATCTTCTGGTGGCGTCTACAATGCTAACCAAAGTCTCCCTTGAGCTGAGGCTGGAAGCTTGACTCCGACGTTTTTTTTGTCTCCGTCTCATCCACATACCAGCTTTGCCACCGAGTCTTGAAGGTGGTAAAGCGAAAGAAGTCTTGCCCGAAGCTTTCCTCTTTTCCATCCAATCATGGACCTTTCTAAAAGCTTGCTTCGTAGAAAGCGACTTCTTCATTCTCACAAAGCCCGAGATCTTAGCAGCTTTGGAAGACGAAAACTGAGAGGGAGGAGTGACTGGGAGCTTCAGGTTGGAAAGTGTCTGCAAAGACTGACTGAAGTAAAACGAGTCAAAACCTTGTAGTCCGTCGAAAACTGGGAGCCAACTGCGTTCTTCGTCCACTTCGACGAAAGCGTCACTAACTTCCTCTTCAGACACTGGAGAAGTCGGAGGAAGTAAAGAAGAGTCCCGAGCTTTCTCAAAAGAGAAAGAACGGGCGAATCAGGAAGAGTTCCCGCATCCGCTTGTGTCTTGCGGAAGTGGAAAACTGACGTCCGTAGGCGCGCGTTTGGCGTCCGAAGCCAATCTACTGGCGCCGACGAAGCGCGCTCAAACGCCGCAGGTGTACACCTGGCGTCCACTTGTGTGCGCTGAGCGTCCACTGGTGCGCGCCGAGCGTCCACTGATGCGCGCCGAGCGTCCACTGGTGCACGCCGAGCGTCCACTGGGTGGCAACGCCGAGCGTCCACTAAAACTCGCTGAGCGTCCACTGGCGCTCGCGAAACTTGCACCGAGTCCACTTTCGGCGTCCACAAAGCGCGTTTGACTTTCACAGAAGCGCGCTCGGCATCTAAAGAAAAAACTCGCTTCTTATCCACCAGTTTCGTAGCAGCGGAAACAACCGCTTCACGAGAGCGAGAAACGAATTTCTCGCCTCCTCTAGAAAGTTGCTGGGGAGCAGAACGAACTCTAGAGGGAGACTCAAACGGAGAGAGAGACGAGCGAGGAGAGGGAGAGGGGAGACGCCTCGACCTCTTCACAGAAGATTGTCATCCTTCTTACGGCGACGTGGAACAGTCTCTCTCGAAGGAAAAACATCTCGAAGTTGCTGCTGAAGAGACTGGAGAATCTTGCTTGTAGGTGAAGCCTCCTTTTCTAGGGGAGGGGCTGATCCTGTGAGCAGCAGAGTGGCGAGGGGACGCCTTCTTGCTACTCCCAGGAACCGCCGCTTCACGCACCTTAGAGCGACTGCGGCGCTCAGAAAGAAACATCTAGGGAAGACTCCGCCTCCGAATAATCCTTACGCTTCTTCTTGCGGAGGAAAAGCAGCAAACGCACTATCGGGCGACGAGCAAAAGTTCCGGAGAACAACTTGGACGTGAAGCGTCCCGCACAGCGAGCCGTCCTTTTCAGCGGACGTGATGCGGTTATGAGAGCTCCACCCCTTGCGCGGGGAGGAAGCCTCAGAAAGAAGAAAAGCACTCCTTGAGAAGACGTGCACGCGCACGCTCCTTGGCAGTCTGGGTTATGTTCGTCAGAAGCTGCCGAAGGCACGCCAGATCGTGGGGGTTCCTCGTAACCCTCCTTCGACTTCGACATGCTCTCTCCCCGTAATCTGGGAGTCAAGCAGAGGTCTAGGTCTAGAGGCGGAATGAGGCCGATCTGACGCACCCTCCACTACACAAGGGGCACTTTCACTGCACTTCTCTTCACTTTTGCTCTCCAGAGCTAACACTTTTGATTCTAAGTTACGAATCGATTCAAGAATTAGCGATAATGTATTACCTTCTACCGACACTGTCTCAGGGGCCGGAGGCAACACTACAGGGGTAGGAGCATAATCTACAGAAGGAGGGTTAGCAGGAGAATAATTTAAATCTTGCCTACCTGAACACTCCTGGGAGGAAGACCTCCTTAACCTATCTCGCTCAAGTTTCTTAAGATAGGTTTCATACGCCTTCCATTCCGACTCTGTTAGTCTTTCACACTCCTTACAACGACTTTTTCAAACGTACATTCATTCCCCCTGCAAACTTTACAAACAGAATGTGGGTCTACTGAAGCTTTCAGTAGCCTACCTCTACATTCAGACATGGAACAAAATCTAGCGCTAGCAGAACTAGACCCTGACATCTTGATCAAAGAAAAATCAATACCAAATTCAAATCAAAACCAAAGTCAACGTGTGCCAAGCCACCGATCAATTCAGATACCAAAGAAAAACCAAAAGGGATACTCAAGTAGCTAGTAAGTTTCCAAAATCTGGACGGAGGTGCTGCAAACAGGTGTTTCCAGCACGGGCGACAGAAAAATTATGAATAGAAAATGGGAATGATTCCTGATACCCGCCTACCTAGCGGCGGAATGGTACTAACCACCTGACTCCCACTGCGTGTGTCGTAAGTGTTTAAATTTCTGTCGGATTCGGAAAAATACAGCTATATATATATCTGACAGGTAAGTTTCATGAACAAAATGACAATTTGTCCAAAATTGCATTTTTCCTAACTATACAAACCTGAGGTCCTTTTACAATAGGAAGGTACTAGCGGCAGCTGGATAGGTCGTAAGCTTTCGAACAAGGGGTTCGGTAGTTAACTGCTTGTCCGACAGGCGCGCGCGCGCGACTGGGAGGTAAACAAATCACTTTTGCTTTTGGCCCAAGCAAAACTGCAGAGTGAGGGGTGGCATGAGGTGGGACTATGTGTAAAAGGACCTCAGGTTTGTATAGTTAGGAAAAATGCAATTTTGGACAAATTGTCATTTGTTCCGACACGGCATACAAACACCTTCGTTCCTTTTACAATAGGAAGACTTCACTTCTTGGTGGGAGGAATCTGAGTCTTTTGTGAACAGACTGGTGTTCGCCCAACCTTGGAATGCCTCCTGGTCGTAAGAGCGAGGGAGGGATCCAAGCCTCTGTCCGACAATTGATCGGGTGTGCACCGCAGGATCAATGGTCAGACCTCTGGACCAAGTACTAAGAGAGAGGCAAGCGTATCTCTTCGTACCAGCAAACAAGAACAAGTTCCTATTTGCAAGAGGCAACATAAAGTTATGGTTTGTCTCTTGTTGGCATCCACTTCCCCCCCCTTGTAGGAGGAAGTGGTGGATATTCGCTCCCATCCCTAGTGAAAGGGATAGGATGGGGCTCTGTCGAGTAGCTCACCTGCATCTCGTCCTTATCCAGCAAGGTGATGACCGTATCCCTCTACCCACAGGTAGAGGGGGAGAAAAAGATAGAAAGAGAAGCCAGTCACTCTCTCATTCACTTATCTATTCTTACAGTCACACCAGGACTCGATGCTGTTCAGCCTGCTAGGGTCTGGGTTAGCTACACAACGTGTTGAGCAGCCACCACGGGTCCCAAGGAAACGATCCAAGGACCGTGGGCAATATCCAAAAGGTAGAAGGAGGTGCCAGTGGTCTGGTTGTACCAGACCCCTGCCTTCAGTACCTGCGCCACGGAGAAGTTCTTGTGTAACTCGAGGGAGTGTACTTCTAGGTCATCTTGGTGCTGACGAAGAGTCTTCAACACTCAGCCTGGGATGTCGAGTTTCTTCAGAAAGCGCGACCGACAAAGCAGCATCTCCTTCGCATCGAAGGCGGTGAAGTCCATTAGGGAGGGGATTGTGAAAGACTAACCGATCGTCAGGAACCGAAGGGTTCTGAGTCTTCGCTACGAAGTCGGTACGAAATCGAGCGTCACGAATCCCCATCCCCTGGATGCTTGACTTCGCAGGAAAAGTCATGCAATTACCTGAGAGGAAAAGAAGGGAATGGTCGTATGACCTATCCCTCTTCTCGACTTCGGTGATGTCCTGTACCCATACTGGTCTATCCGTCTGCAGCGAAGTGTCTCACATTCTCCTATCCCCATGCAGTGAAGTTCTTCTCGGTAGTGGATAGGGCACCGACACTCAATGGTGGGTGTCGATGGTATGGGTACTGTGACAAGCCGTTAGGACGAAGAAAAGACTGTTATGGAACAACCTAACTAAGTCCACAGCGAGGTTCGTAACTGACTTGGGCGCTCTGACAGCTACCGACTGACTGCGTTCGGTAGGAGGCAAGTTGTCCAAGCACCCGAGCAAGTCACGTGACCTTCGCCTTAAAAGGGTTATGCCAAGAGACTAAACAAATAATTTGTTCGTCACCGATGCCAGAAGGCGAGGTGATGATTCTCTTAAGGCATGTGCCCAACAGGCGGAAGTCAATTGCCTTCTAGAGACCGAGGTCCCAGATGGCAAGATATCTCATAGTATAGTTGATTCTCAGCTAAGGAGAAACAACACTATGTGTCGTTGAAGACGAAGGTGTACAGAAAATGCAACCTACGTCTTCACAGCTGAACCGAGAGAAGGATTCTCAAGATTCTGAACCTGTGCTACAAAGACTGAGAACGCTAACCGCTATTCATTGCTGTCCGGTGAGGATCGTAGTTGCAATAAAAGCGGAGCGCTTTTCAGTAATGAAGACACAGGGAAATACTGCCTGAAGAAACTGCTTCTACGGGCTGAACATTTGGAGTAGAGCAGTTCAGGTCGGAGAGTAGGCGATGTCTTCTGACACATCTATTAATTCGGGGCGAACAATGAATAATTGCACACCTACGAATACGAGATATTTTGAAGACAAAATCAGATGTCTGCAAAAATCATTCGCATTATCGCGGTGCGATGCAGCGGGAGACTAGTACAGACTTCTGTTACCGTGCGGTAAACAGAAAGATGAGAGAGTCCAAGAGATATCTCTGTTGAAAATTCTCGCAATGTCGAAGGCGATGAAATCGAGCGTCACAGCAGTAGATGGTCCTTCATTATTGCGAGAATCCCCGTTAATCAGAGACCTAAGTCCATGATTGTTGGGCAGAGATACGGTTCGGTAGTCAATCAAACCAAGGGAGAGAGAGACGTAACCAACCGTGCATCTCGGAGACCTAGCTGATACTGAGCTGCTATCAGGCAGTTCAATACGCAGTAGCTCTCGGTGACTCGTCATCCTGAGTTGCCAGTTAATCCCTTCCACGAAGGAATGCATTCGGCTAGAACCATCGAGCATAAAGAATACGCTCGAGCAATTATATTTAAACGAAACGGATTTCGGTAAATACAAAAGCTGATTTGGTGTTGTCGTGACAATACCAAGTATCTAAAATCGAAACTGATAACTGCTGGGAGGTTGCAGGCAACCCCGAGTTGCAGTTCAATTAAGATACAATTCGTCTCGGTCACAAACCGTAGAGTTAACTACGGTCTGTGCCTACCCCCCGGACAATTCAACTGTTAAAAGAATCATGTCGCGAGGGTAATATACGTAGTATATTTGTAGGTTCTGTACCACGACCTCCATCCTAAATTCTTTTCCCCTCGAGGAATGAGAAGAAGGATTGGAGATCGACCGCCTTCGTTCTCTAGTCAAGAGAGTGAAGGAGAAGTCTTTCCCAAAGGAAAGCTTCAATGGTGAACAGAATACCGAAGACGATAGTTCAAGCCAAACTGGAAGTTCCCGTCCGTTCCTCTCTATTCCAGGTTAATCGCCTACTGTGAGATACTCTTCTTTCAGCAGCAGTCTTCTTCCAAATGCTAGAAATTACAGGAATTCGAGCATAAGCGAGGTTCCCGATTATCGTGTAACAATTATCGGGGATTCTCGCTCACTTTGGACCATGGTCTCGCCTAAGTGTTTGGAGATCGTAAAAAACTCGAACACCGAGTGCGCTAGAAATTCCGTAGAATTCTAAGCACTCTGCGAAACCCCCACCGAATTCGTCAAAAGATATCGGCTGGTGGTCCTCTCGATTCCCGTAGAAATCGAGAAAGGGGCAGGATCCCTCCTCAACGACCGGGCTTACGTCAGGTAGGACCCGAAGGTTCCCCCCGGTAGCGCAGCACCTAACGTGGGATCTTACAGAGAAATCTCTATAGGATCCCTCCCCTTTCCTCGTAGCCGTAAGGAGAGAGGGAATGGGGGAGGAATTGGATACTGGCTCGCCTTCCAGCGGAACTAGCAGTTGGAGAAGAAAAGGAGCAGCCATCGCCTTACAGCGATGGCCTCTCAGAGCCTGGGAAAAACGTATCGTCAGGGAGAAAACGTTTTTCCCAAGGAGGTTACGAACTCATACATGTAGTTAAGGGTCTGCCGTCACTGTGAACGTCGTCTGGGTGGGGCTGATCGACACCTGACAGGAGAGAGCCGATACGTCCTCCGACTCATTCCAGTCCTCGTCGAGGTCGAAACCTCTCAGAGGACCGAAGGGGTATTCAAATACGGTGTCCGAAGACACGTAGAAACGCCTCTGTCGCAGTAGAGGAGGTGAAGTAGCTTGTTCGACCGGCCAGAACTGAGAGAGCCTTCTTGTCCGGAGACGAGAGACTACCTGGTTCAACACAGTCGGCAAGCTCCGATCGCGGCAGACCCACCGTCGATTTGGGTTCCCTCTCGGAGGGCCCCAAAACGACTCGAGCCGAGACGTGGCTCTGCTGGTGGGAGCGGCGATCCTTTGCACCCGAGGTCGTTGTGCTGCAGAGTAGGACCGTTGAGCCCTTCGCTAACAAGAGCATTTTAGAGGAACCTTCCTCCTAAGAAGGGGGTAACAAAGCGACAAAGCCCTCATCGGTCTTCCATCCATCCCTTGCGCATACGGTCCTGGCTGGTCCAAAGAACCGTGCCTGGCAACGTAGGGCGTCGGTGGTGGGATCATGAGGGGCGCACCCTTCACCGAATCCACGTCCTCAATTACCTCGCTCCTCCCACCCGGTTGTAAAACCCCCGAGGAGGTTGAACGGTAACGGGAGAGGCAGACCTGACGCTCCCTCCTCGCTCGCTGGCAGAAACCAACAGGCTTGGAGGGCTGCAGGCGATCGTCAACACCCGCGGTGGCGATCGAGCTGCAGGCCTGGTCGAACCGTCTCGCTGTGGAGAACGGTTGGACTGAGCACAGCGGCCCCGATCTCGAGTGTCAGAAGAGCTGGTGCTGGTTGCCGTACCCGACGGTCAGGCGACCTGCAGGCTCCACTGTCACAGTGAGACCGGTGCTTGTCCTCACGGCACGTCACGTTGCTGGTTCCAGCCGTGGCTGGCACCGGTCGAACCTCTTCCCAGCCTACAGCCCTGTGGCCGGATCCGTGGACCGTCACGTCATCCCGGGTAGCCAGCTGGTCGCCGCGAGAGCAAGAGCTGGTCTGGTGAGAGTCGCTGCCGCGTGAGCGGCTGTCACCAGTCTTCCGCTCCGTGCCGTGAACCTGACGCTGAGCGGGCTCAGAGGTCTGGTTCCTGGCTGCACGGTCGCTGGTAGGTACCGTACACTTGGTACCTCCCGCGAACGAGAGGCCGAGACGGACCCTGATGCAGTGGCAGAACCACTGACACCAGGCGAGAGTACCGGTGTTAGCCGGTACCCCAAACCTCTGGTCCCCGTAGTCTTCTTTCCTTGCGGAAGAAAGAGATGGGCCCCCGCTCCCGAAGGAGCTGAGGACCAGCGGAAGGCAACCCTCCCGTCCCACCGAGTGAGACGGGTCCCGAGAAGCCTCCCGAGGGAGACTTCTTATAGGAGGGAGGGAGGCAACCTTCCTTTCTTCTCGGCTGTGAAAGCCTTAGAAGTCGAAGGGGAAGAGGCGGCAGCCGACGACGATGAAGAAGATGAAGAAGCGACGTTCCTCCTCTTCTCGTCAGCGTTCCTCCAGGACAGACGTAAGATCTGCCATCCAGGGCAGAGCCGGGGCTGCTGTAGCCGAAGCCACAGGGCCCGGACGCACCTGTACAGACAGACCAAAGTCTGGGGTAGTACCACCACGAACAGGGACGACGTCAGCAGGTATGGGCATCTCAGGAACAGCAGGCACAGCCAGCACAGCATCGGCAGGGACAGCCAGCGCAGCAACGGCAGGGACAGCCAGCGCAGCAACGGCAGGGACAGCCAGCGCAGCAACGGCAGGGACAGCCAGCACAGCAACTGCATGGACAGTCAGTACAGAATCGGCAGGTACGGCAGGCAGCACCGGAAACACAGGAGGTGGAGCAGCAGCCAGCAACATCCTGGTACTGGCGGCAGGTCCAGGGGCGAGCTCTAGGGCAGCGGAAGTGTGGTCGCGGCAGCGCGGCAACCACGAGCGGCGGCGGCACGCCCCCCTCTCGGTACGGCGAACGGCACTTCACAGCGGCTGTAGGCAAGACTGTTACCACGTGAGACGAGTACACCAGGTGAGGAGGGACGTCGTCACCTGGAGTCGATATCGTTGTCGTGGTCACCACTCCCTGGGTGACCGCAGCAGGCCCAGACATAGAACCGCCGCCCCTGGACACTAGGCACGCCCTGCAACTCGAAGGACGCCCATACCTCACCAAGGTCCACCCTCGTGGCAATAGCACCTGCGGAAATAACAGTAGTAGTGATTAGTGGGGGGGAAGTCCCCTCGCGCGGGGGGGTGAGCCCCACACCGAACGAGCGGAAGACCCCGAATACAATTGTATATCGGGCACCGAGCGCCCTCCCCCGCGCTCGACGGATCGGGCGAGGAGAAGTACCCAGATAACCTCCCCCCCGGAAGGAAGAAGGGCCATCTGTGGGAGCTGAGCGGGGGGGGGGGGGGGGGGAGAGAGAGAGGAGAGGAGAGAGAGAGAGAGAGAGAGATGGAGAGAGAGAAGAGAGACCCCAGGAGGGGGATTTCGTTCACCCCCGCACGCACCCATGTACCCAACAATAATAATAAGAGCCCGAGAGCAATCGTGCCCTCGGCACCGAATGCAAGGGCATAAGGATCAATTCCCTGACTGAGCAGAACTTGAACCAAAATAATATTGATGCAATCAATAATAAAAGGAATAATATGAAAAAGAATCTTGCATTACGATTCACTTCACAATGAATAAGGGCTCGTAGCGAGCGCATTTGCGCCCTCGGTACCGAGCGCAAGGGTAAAAGGATCCATTCCCGATTATGAACGGAAACCTTGATCCATATTGAATTGATGCAATCAAAATATATATGAAAAATGAAAAAGAATACTGCGCTTGCGATTTCACTTCATACAAAATAAAAGGGGAAGGATCAATTCCCGGGAAATAGCGGAAACATTGATCAAGTAAATAATGCAATCTCAATAAAATATAAAATGAAAAAGAACTGCACTTGCGATTCACTTCATTCAAATAAAAAGGGGAAAGTATCAATTTCCGGGTAAGAGCGGAAACTGATCCAAAATGAGTATTGCTACAATCAAAATAAATATATGAAAATGAAAAAGAATACTGTACTTGCGATTCCACTTCCATACAGAATAAGTTTTCGTGCCGAGCGCATTCGCTCGGCAACGAGCATACAGGTCAAAAAAATATAAATGAAAAGGCAACTTACTTACGATTTTCATCTACACATTTCCAACCAAAGTATAAGCTCGGAGCGAGCGTGTCCTCGCCCAGCCCTCGGCACCGAGCATAACACAATACGAGGATCATTTCTGGGAAAAATGAATTCCCGCACTTACGCCCTTCAGTCCCGGCACTCGGGTAATCGGAGGGCGTGGAGAAACCAAGATCCTTTTATTCACAATTGAATTCAATGGAAATAAATATGAAATGATTGTACTTACAATTCAGTTTCACTAGATAAATAGAAAAAGAAAAACACAACCATGCGAAAGCAACGACGATGAAGCGGGCAGAGAGCGATGATACACGTCTACACGCCAGCAGGCCGAAAGCAAAAGTGGTTTGTTTACCTCCCAGTTGCGCGCGCGCGCCTGTCGGACAAGCAGTTAACTACCGAACCCGTTGTTCGAAAGCTTACGACCTATCCAGCTGCCGCTAGTACCTTCCTATTGTAAAAGGACCGAAGGTTTGTATGCCGTGTCGGAACAAATGAAACTTGTTATTCCCGGGGTTATGGTTGGAACTGAATTCATTCTTACCTTGTAATCGTTGGTTTTTATCCTTACTGCCATCACAACTGAAACTCCACAGTGCTTATTTGATTGTAATTATACACATTTTGGTCTTAATTCACTCCACAGTGCACTTGAACCACGCTGTGGTTCCTGGTTCCTAAGCACTCACTCCGCAAACACAGTTACGAGCAGCAGACGACAACACTGATTATGAGATGCAAAGCTTTATTCCCTTAATTGTTTACTTTACTCAATATTTAGTTTAACTTTACTTCAAAATGTATATTTAATTCATGTCTATTATCCCTTTTTTGCAATCAAATTAACCCCCAAAAATTACAAATGTTTCGGATGTATACTTACGAGCAGACGACGTGAGGAAAAATGACTCATCGTTGCCAATCTAGTGGAGCGTCACACATACGCCGATGCATTTACAAAGTTTCGATGAATTCTAGTTGTCATAGTAATGCAGTAATGATAAAATTGCTGTAATATGTACGTATATATAATACAAATAGATACGCTAATTTCACTTATTTCCCCGGTTTTGTGTCAGTCTTATACCTAGTTTGGAGGGTAAACACATACCAATTGACAACACTGATAAACAATTGAAGAGCGCAAAACGCCGCAAAGAATGCCGTAGTCCCCTTGAATAAGTGCTGGTAAGAGGTTGGTTTACGATTGTTGTGATGAAAGTGCCCCAGCGTCTATGGGTACAAGTGGTGTGTAGATTTAGCACGGGAAATGGGAAGTTTATTGACACAAGCGACTCCGTAAACATCGAGATGGCGTCAATCTTCTAAACATTTTTAGTTGTAAGTAAAAATTTCTTTGTAAGTAAAAATTTCTAAAGCGTTTTGGTGAGATTTCCACTGTCGTAGCCACCCTTTTCACTACCCTCTGTTTAAATCTTAAAATTTGGCCTTAATTTCTAACTTTGGAGAAAATACTTACTTCGAAAGGAGAGTAGAGGTCTTTAGCTCCGTTTCTCACCAACAACAAGTCGCGACTGATGCCCGTCTCCGGTGTCAGGACGCGTTATAATGTACTTTTTCGGAGGGTGGCAATGCGTTGATTGTAGGTGGCCTGTTTGGCCTGCTGTGATGTTTTACCCTAGGTAGGATAGCCTATCAGGAGGGACCAGTAGTAGGTAGTACTAGGTATGTCTAAAATGACTAACCTAAGAACGTCCCAAACATTCAAAGCACACAATGCGGTGCAACAAGAAAATATTTTTTGCTCCAGAAGCCATAATGGTTCAAAGTGTGCATTGATCGAACTACCACCATGTCAGCTGAACCAGACCTGGACTAGGCTTGAGAACCAATCCCAAGGGAGCCCACCTACAGATTCCTGGGCGAACCTCAGCAGACAGATCGGTACATCTAGCTACCTAGCTAGCTAGACAGATTCTAGGAGATACCTAGCTACCTAGGAACTTGATAATGACAGCTATCCAGCGAAGACGACTCTCAAATTTCCTCTTTAACTCTCAACTTATTCGGCCATTCCCTTCACATATATTAGGTACAGAAGTGAACAGCTAGGCTAACTACCTTCACTCATTCATACGCAATCGTTCAAGAGACAGCCAACAACATGGTCTCCTCTATAGAAACCTTTCATTTTTTTTTTTAAATCATCAAGGCCATTCAAAACATAATTACGGCCTCTGACGTGTATAGCAAATGAAACACTTTACTTATTCTATCATTCAAGTTCCAAATGTGCTTACTTCAATATCTTTCCACTTGCTGTAGTCAACCATGTTTACAAGTCACCATAGAACCCTTCCGACACCACAAGTCAAGACGTATCTTTAGGACGATGGCTCTTCACTTACTGGCGTTTAGTTTACTTGCGTTACTTTCATCCTGTACTCGGTAATTCTCGGGTCTCGATTCTCGTATGTTATTCTAGAATTTTCGTGGGCATCATACAGACTAAGTCGAGGGACACATGCATGTTCTTTCGGGGTTTTATATTTTTGTCGAAGAGTTCTAATTTTTTCCAGTCATACGTGAAACGCGTAAATGTATATATGTTCAAATCATGATTAGCAACTTGAGCGCGGCATCGGCAAAGTACCTGATGCACTTCATGCAACATATGATCTGTGTAGGGTACTACCGCTATGGTTCGGTCAATAAGTTAATGAATCCACGTCTTATGAACTGATTTTGAAAGCTACTTATCTGCAGATAATGGAGAAATTCATAATCAATTTAGTATTTCAAGCGTTATGTCATTAAGCAGCATCTCGTCACGTTTTATAAATGCATGCTATGGTTAGTTTTGAAAAGATGACATTCTTTACATTTTTATAATATTTTCTTAGGAAGGGTGTCCAGATTTATCGTTTATTACGGCTCTCATTTTTATGCCTCATGAAATGCAACAGAAGGATATTGCTCTCGCTTCATCACCGTCCTTCGACAGAAGAGAGCCTTTCTTCACAAGCTCTCTCTGAGACTCTCTCTCTCTCATCTATTGAACTGGAATCTCCAGTTTGATAGTCTTTGTCTTTAATGAAATCAATTTATTGTAGCCTGCTGCAAACATGCTTGTAGATTTGGGTCGATGAGGTACTGGACACTATACTCATGATGATGTCATTCGGCATTCAAGTTCGGGATTTAAAAGTTAAAGTTAAAGTTATAGTCCTCACCCAGGCAGACATCAGTCGGGTAGCATATTCCAGAACCGTAACCGAGTACTGAAACCTTCTCTGAAAAAGGGGTGACGCCATGTCTTCAAAACTATACTCGGTTTTTTCCATCTGTCCACCCGCCTGTGGTGTTTGTGTATGGTAACACTGCGTCCCGGGCTTTAGATAGTTACATTAAATTATTAAAACACTTTTCAGTTGCATATGTACAGACGGCCAACGAAGAATTGGCGTAGTTCCTTAATTTATTGTTCGTTATGGAAATATTGCCATATGCAGGTGCCAGATTATTTACTTAACAATAAATAACATTTCCTTTCAAAGGTGCCATACTTTAAATAAATTACATTAGAACTGAGTAGACTTATTCAATGTATTAAAGATAATTATTTTTCAAAGTAAGGAAAATATATACCGAAGGGTCCACGATTTCTAATTTTATTCTCAACTCTAGCCTAGCTTCGTGACAGCATACCGAAGATTTTGAAGTTGGCTTTGCAGCCGCTCGAGTCTTAACTCAACGTATCGTACTGCACTGGGGTGTTGTCATTTCGTCTCCTACAGCCGATAAATAATACATCAAGTCGTTAACATTCTTTGAAAACGATGTTTAGTTAAACTAATTTTGTCCTTTGATCAATAAAATAATTTGCATGACACATTTAGTGGGCCTAAATTGGACTTCTGATTTTCCCACATGATTTGCCTAGGTCTATTTTCAGCAGTATACTCTCTCGGATACGTGATATTAATGAATATTTAAATCGACTATATATATATATATATATATATTATATATATATATATATATATATATATATATATAATACACACACACACACACACACACACACACACACACACATATATATATATATATATATATATATATATATATATATATATACATATACATATATATTAACCTACTTTATTTAACTATTCCCGTTATTCTTGTTTTATTAGCCATGTTCGCCTTTCTTCTTATCCTTTTCATAATTGCTTAACATAATTAACTCAGACCTAGCTCTTCAAAGTCAAAAAGCAATCATAAAAAAATCAAACGAATATAGTTCAGCCTTATTTTTTATCGAATTCCTTGCATATCATCCGGATTCATTTGGACACCTTGGAAAGCTGTGGGAATCAAAACTGACGAATACATTAAGAAAGGCTTACTTTCATTAAAGCTTTCTTAGGTTGATCTTTTTGTAGCTATTCATTTCTTCTAAATAGAAATTAATTCAAATTAGTTTCACATGTATACCTACTAGACCTACTACCATAAGCATACTATAAGTAGGTGAAAGGATAAGAAATATGAAAGGTGACGTTCTCGTTTAAGTCTATTTCATATGTTTTTTTTCTTTTTTTTTTTTCAAGGAAAACCTACTGCTTTAATCAAGGGTTGCTCTTTGACGACTACAGGGTGTAACATGAGTGTATGCACATATTTTGTGGAATGAAAGATAAAGTTTCTTTGAACAGAAAATATTTTATAAACATGCATTTAAAAAAAAAGTCATCTGTTGTCGGTGCGGGGAATTTTGAAATAACCGTTATCATTAGTGATACTTTCACGAGATGGAGTTCGTAGTGAGAAGTCGGATTAGGCCGATGTTAATAAAGTATCTCCCAATAAAATGTATTCTTTAGGTTTTGAAGAAAAAAAATGCATGCATCATTGAAACCGTTTCCCTCCTTATCCGTGGTATTCACTGGCCACCGATAAAAAACAAAACAAAAAGAGTAAGCCTAACTGAATCTCTCATCCATCAAAGATAAGTTTGCTTATTCATTAGACAACTATCAAAGACTTCAAGTGTAGATTTAAAAATCTCTTCCTCCCCATCTAAAGTATTCATCAGACACCAGTCATAAGCGTAGAGCTAGTCAGCAATGTCGTGACGAGGCACTAGAATTCAAAGTTCACAAATGAATGTTGCTCAGCAACATCTACACTACAGTATTGTCTTGCTCTCCTGTGGTGCTTCGAGGTGTTCCACCTCTAGGCCCATGTTCTAAATTTTGCCGTTCTTTAAACAATTTTATTCATCTATGTATGATTCTCTCCGGTTTATTAAGCTTTCTTGATATCTCTCCAACAGGAACTTGCACCGAATGCAGTGCAATAATTCTCTCGCTCATCGAGGGATGTTTCTTAGACCGATAGATGACACATTGACATTAGATTCCCGTGCACATAACATCAAAAGCAATAGAGTGAGGTCGCCTGGTTCACACTGTTATATGTTTTTTTTTTCTTCTTTTTAAATTTGATAGCATTTTGTGAGATTCCAATGTTTTGTGTAAAATTCAACAAATGGAATAGTTCAATTACCTTCGCCTTAATATTGAAATGATAATTAACTCTGTTTTTTTTTCCATCTGTCCATCCGCCAGTGGTGTTTTTGTATGGTAACACTGCGTCCCGGGCTTTAGACAGTTACATTCAGCTTACATTCAACGATTATGATAATATCTATTTCGAATATTAACGGTGTAATTCGCATACAGTAAATTATTAAAACACTTTTCAGTTGCAAATGTACACCCAGATATCCTTTTATTTACCTAAAACTTACACATAGCGTAACTATCTAAAGCCCGGGACGCAATGTTACCATACAAAAACACCACAGGCGGATGGACAGATGAAAAAAAAACAGAGTATAGTGATAGGTGTCTCCTATCTATTTGGTAATTATATCTATGGTTGTGATATGACTTTTTTATCACTTCGTCTCGTTCACGTCAATTTTGCTATATGGAAAATAGTTTTACACAATAACATAATATAATGTTCTAAAGATATCAGTGACTGTTTTTAACGTCATTACACATGATTTCTTCCATCTTTGAAAAGAAAAATAGATAAATAAGGCATGAATCGTGCGTCAGGCAGGTGAACGAAAATTTATGAAACTCTGCCACGAGTTTTTTGGCCGACAGTACACCCAGATGTCCTTTTATTTACCTAAAACTTACACATAACATAACTATCTAAAGCCCGGGATGCAGTGTTACCATACGCAAACACCACAGGCGGGTGGACAGATGGAAAAAAACAGAGTACAATCATAGAATCGTCTTGGAAACAGTCTCATGTTTCCTACACCCAACTTGCCTGGTGAGCATATAGTAACTAATCTTCTCTCTTGATGGGGAGGCGAGCGATAGACCAGAGATTACGAGACCTGCATGTTATACCAACTGCAGTACTAGGAGCAACAATAACTAATGAATGTATTTATTCATCAGTCGAAATAAATCAAAAGTAAGGTCTAAGTATCATAACGTTCAAGCGCGCGCACACACACACACATATACGTAGTATATATATATATATATATATATATATATAGATATATATATATATATATATATCATATATATTCATATACATATATATTCATTTGTTAGGTTTTCCTCCACAGGGATGATTCCCTCTCTGGCGTGCCCTTGTTCGCTTTCTGAATAGACTACTTCTAATATTTTATAATTGACTTTAAGTGTTTTCTCACCAGTACCGTAGCTCCTGCCAAATAGGATGGTCTTTAGTTCTTTTTAAATTTGCTTTCTTCTTGTATGACCTTCACTGCAGGCGGTTTTTGCTGTATGGTCTAGGTGCGCAATGTTCAAATGCACTCTCACCTGACTTACAATTTGTTCAGTTCTAGGTTCAAACAGCGTATATGCTTCACTTGCATGTCTGATCACAATATTCATTTCAGGTCTAAAGAAACTTAAGCAGTTTCTTATGTTGTTTCCCCATATTTTAGTGCTTTGAAGACTGTAAGAAGTATTTTGTATTCTAGCCTTGCTTTTACTGAGCCAATGTGCTCGATTAGCGCAGGGGTTATTCTGTCACGGTAGCGTAATAATTTTCTTAATCTGACGGCTAAATTTTATACTCCTTGCAGAAACGTAACTATGGTTACTGGCGCCAAGGGCAAGCCCAGAAAATGGCGCCCTTGTCATGGAATAAATCTTAAGGATTCTTGACTGTACCACAATGATTCAGTTGACAACAAGAAAAACAAGCTATCATTATTTGCTGTCAGGAGGTATATTGAGTTTACTAGTACAAGTCAACATTATTTATTACCAGAAGTTATAATCATGGAGTTTAGTGTTACCACCATTATTGAGGGAGATTTCAGTTTACTGAACGAACGTTCACAGCTTGCAATTGAAATTGCTACTGTGAGCATAAGTTGGATTGCTACTCTTAAGTTGGGGAAAACATTTTCATCACCATATTGTATAATGAATTGGATGAGCTTCTCTAGAGTGGAAATCTGAACATCCGTTCTTTTTGCCAAGAGCATTCTGAAGTCTAAGATTTCCTCAAAAAGTCCATTACCATCCAAACCACTACTGTAGAATTCGCCAACATGTAAGCAGCCTTTCTTCATTCTCTCGTCATTCAGTAATCCTGAATTTTACACCTTTTTTAAGAATTCGTTTTACATCTAGCAGAAGCCCAAACTTGTCTAGATCTTCAAGTCTTGTGTTACGTAACGTTGTTTCATTTCAGTATTGTTGTCTCTCTATTGTATCTTTCATTAGACGCATGATTTCCTGTTTAGCGATGAGGCCTACATCAGTAGCTGTGTCTCCTGGCATCCTTTTCTTTATTCTGTTCCTTAGCTCTACCATAAGTTAACATCATAATTCTCACATAGTTCCAATGCTGCACTGAGCGACTCATTACAGATTGCTTCTCTGTTTCCATTGAAATACATTTCATGTGCCTTTAAGTCTTCGGCAGCATTGTGGAAGTTCATTCGATGGTCTTGAACTCTCTTTTAAATGCGGTCTATTTTCGATAATATAAGATTCCAAAAGAAAAGTAATGCAAGGAAATGAAAGGTAAGAATACTACGATGCAACAGCTGACTGGCTTCACTTCTCGTATCTACATTTTCTTTCAGTAAACATTTCTTCCAGTAGAATAACCAAGTCATCAAAATGGTGACAAATTGGATTAACTGCCTCTTCTCTTGCAGTCCATCGTAAGTAAATGGATCCTAGAATATGATTTTTTTTGCTAGAAAAGCACACTGTAATTATTTGGCATACTCTCGAAAACTGTACATATGGTATAGTATATGAACGTTAAAAGTTAGAGAACTAACTAGATTTACCAAAAGAATGACCTGAGTTCAATCACTACCAAGAAATTGAGTTTGATTCGGTTGGTCAACCGACACCTATCCCTCAAAATTCAGATTTTACATTATGTTGTTTTAAGGACCATCATTCTCTCTCTTTTATTTCAGCGATTTCAATACACTATTTTCTATTTGCATATATATATATATATATATATATATATATATATATATATATATATATATATATATATATATGTATAACTGAATCACGAAAGTTAGGAACGTGATAAATCCATAAATAAAGATATATGCCACGAAGGAAAAATAAACGAGGGAGGATCTGCGAGATCTTTCGACGTTAAACGTCCTTTACTGAGCAGAAACTGACATAAATGGGGCAAAAGTCAATACAAGAAGATTCGTATAACTGACAGATAGGGATTATAAAGAGATTAGTACCTAGAATCCGAGACACCTGGAAGATGAGAAACCTTCCCAAACAAGCATAAACAATGGGTGCAACTAAAGGTTTAAGACAATCATCTCAGATACAAGGACAAGACAATTAAAGGATTATAGGTGACAGCTATTCAGAACTTGGTAAACAAAACCATATTCACAATACATGTCAGACATAAATTATAACAAAGATAACTCTAAGGCAACTGATTTTTATTTAAGTCTGTAATTATATCTTTGAGGTCATTTTTAAACATGTTACAATTACAAGGGTCTAAATGAAAAAGGCCACGACTAACATTGAAATTACAATGAAAAGTAAGTTGTATTAAAGCAGATTCCAAAAGATTTCGTGATAAGACATCTCTTGACCTTGCAGTTACTGAACTACCAACCCAATTTATTCGGTGGTTGTTTTCACTTAAATGAATGAATAGTGCATTAGATGTTTGCCCAGTTTTTACAGAATATTTATGCTGGCTTAGCCTTACTTCTAGGCCTTTGCTAGACTGTCCGAGATAAAATGAGGGACAATCCATACATGGAATTTTATATATTATGTTGTTGCTTTCTCTAGGGCCATTTTTTATTAACATTCCTTTTAGTGTGTTATTATAGGAAAAAACAAGGTTGACATTAAGAGCTTTTAACAATGATTTAATGGTTTCAAATCCGTTAAAATAAGGCAAACTGAGAATGCTCTTTCTGCGCGTTACTTACACTATAAAACTTTTTGTGGGCTTTATTATAATAATTGTTTACGCTTGTTTGGGAAGGTTTCTCATCTTCCAGGTGTGTCGGATTCTAGGTACTAATCTCTTTATAATCCCTATCTGTCAGTTATACGAATCTTCTTGTATTGTCTTTTGCCCCATTTATGTCAGTTTCTGCTCAGTAAAGGACATTTAACGTCGAAAGATCTCGCAGATTTTCCTTCGTGGCATATATCTTTATATATATATATATACACACACACACTCGTGTAGCAATTCTTTGTGATATATATATATATGTATATATATATATATATATATATATATATATATATATATATATATATGTGCGTGTGTGTGTGTGTGTATAACTGAATCACGAGAGTTTGGAACGTGATAAATCTATAAATAAAGGTATATGCCACGAGAAAAAATGCAGAAACTCCGTTGTTTATTTTTCCCTCGTGGCTTATACTTTATATATATATATATATATATATATATATATATATATATATATATATATATATATATTGTGACGAAATGCCGAGCATCTGGTTACTACACTTACCATTTGTACTTGTTAGAACAAGAGACTTTTAATCCCAGGTCTGGGACACCATTTATACTTGGTGCACAGTTCCATTAAGTACCTGGTTACTAGTTACCTCCCTTCAGCCAGACACCTGAACTTTCATCACAAATACCAAATGATTGAATACTCTAAAGGTAACAGTGATACCTTTTAGAACTTAGTAATCAAGTAAACATTAGACTAAGTTCATTAAAACAGGTGTGAGGTAATCTTAATTAAAGAGCATCAGTCCTTCAACAATTTTAAATCGAAGTATTTCCCTGGTTCTAATTCACTTGGGGAAAACAACACAATTACCACTCTATATTTCTACTTAGATAAAAAAATAAAATATATTCTGGTGGTAAATGATACGCTCATAAAAATTTCAAATACAAAAATTTATTTCTAAATTCAAAATTATAAGTGAGATTCACAATCTCAGGGAAATTGTTGTTACTTGAAAACAAAAGTTTGATTAATATCTGGATTAATTATTAAATAAAACTTAATCGGAGTTTAAGAAAATTAATTAATCAAATTTCAAATTAATTTAAATTCAAATTATAAAGCAATAATTAAATTTGAAATGAAATTTAATTAAATGCAAATTAATTCACAAGTGTTAGATTAAAACTTTTGTACAATCAAAAATTATTCAAACTAATTAAACAAAATGAAGAGAATATAAAAACAATAATAATAGAAGCAATAAAAGCAATGAGAGTACAAACATTAAGCATATAATATGGACATGGCAATAGAACAAAACAAAATAAAAATGCATAGAAAATAATTTTATACAAAGACTGTAAAATAAAACCTCAGAGTGCACTTCAAAATATTGTAAATTAATTTCAATACCTTCAAACCAGTGCAACTTCTCACTCAAAAAGAAAGGCTTGTTACAATCTTCAACACTTTTGTGGATGCCTCACAAAAATAATAATAATAACACTATGCTCTGATTCCACAAACAACAAATGTTACTAAGAAATTACACAGAGCTAGTAATATCGAATGACCAATTTATACAAAAACATGAGTTACATTACGGTAATGGAACCACAACTCGTGCACTAGCGAGAGAGAGGGAGAGACGCCAAGCTAAGTCTCAAAGTGGAATCAAAACCTTCTCCATCTAGGGGTGTATACGTATGGGTGTATGATGGGTGCGGTCGAGCATACAAGTTCGAGACAAAAACATATCATGTCATTTCAGTGACGTCATGGAATTTTCCAATTCACAATTAACTACTTACGAGTCGATAAGTCCTCTTTTGGCCAATTGACAGGGATAAGAATGAATTTACTAGCGATATTAAATGGTTTCCTAGCAATCGAATCATTAATTACTGCAAGCAAACATGAATTGGTTTCGTGGTATGGAAGATTCCCAATGAACCCGAAGCCATTATCGAGAGGTCCTTACGTGATCGCGTGCATGGTTCAACTGTGTTCATTACAGGATCGCGAGATGAGAGAGATATAAAAGGCCCCAAATCTGCTCAAAACCAAATCTACTCAAAACCAAATCCGTTCATCTTCGAACATGAGTCATTTGAGGGGGCTGGTCATCCGAGATAGGAGTATCTTCTTACACGAGGTATATCTACATATGGGGACAATGATAAGGTGATAAGAGTTTATCTTCTTACATGAGGTATCTCAATTAATATTATCTACTTACATGAGGTGTTTTTATTTTTTGGTGGACGTGGACATAGGAATATTAGCTTGAAAATAGGGCCACGGGATTATCCCAAGACCTGACGGTCTCCAGTTCCTTCTTTCATTGACAATGGTAGATTTTGGAATCTTCGTTTTATCACTGGCGCAACCATTTTCAAGCTGTAAATAACAACCTTCTCTTGAGGCTTACGCTCCTCTCTCTCTCTCTCTGCCTTTAAGTTCTTTCTCAACAATGAATTATACATTATTTAAACATATTATCTTTAAATATGGGAATCTGAACACAAAAATATACATTTTACATTATCATACACAGTTTCTGAGTATATATATATATATATATATATATATATATATATATATATATATATATATATATATATATATATACTATATATATATCTACACACACATATATATATATATATATATAATTAGTATATATATTAGATATATATATATATATATATATATTATATATATATATATCTATATATCTATATATATAATATAAGTATATATATTATATATATAGATATCGATATAGATATATATATATATATATATATATATATCTATATATATATATATATATATATCTATATATATATATATATATCTATAAACAGAAGAATCAATCATAGGGGTAGCAGACCCGACCAACATCCAGGTTGAAAAGGTAAAGGCATGTCTTTCACAAGTATCGTTTATTACGCCAACGTTTCACATCACATGATGCATCCTCAAGGCTGGAAATTATATAATTATATACTATGAATATTAAAACATCACTCACTCATAAAAAATCTAAAAACCACAAAAAATATTTGACATTTGCAAATAGAAACAATTAAAAACGAGAACTCGAAAGGAACACCTACCAAGGTAGGAGTTAAAAAGTGACTAACAAGGCTAAGAGAAAATAAACATAAGAAAGATGACTAAAACGAACGTGGAGAGTAAACAAACAGGCAGTTATGCTAAAAACAGTAGTTTTTATAAGAAGTGACTCCAAAACCATCAACTCGTCGTCTCTATTTGCAGATCCAATAATCTTAAAATCATCAATGTTCAAGCGGGCACCACAAAACTGGGAGTGATTCCGAATATTAGATAATTCGGGATTGGACAATCTGCACCCTGTCCTAAAGCTGACACCTTGATGGGAGCAGAAACGGACCCTGAGAAGCCTCCTCGTACAACCAACGTAAGTTCCCAGACTACATCTGGGACAGGTATATTTTTTAAACGATGTTGGATGTCAAGGAAGGGCTCAGTCTGCCCTTCACTCTGGAAAAAAGAACGTATATTTAGAGGATTTCGTGGAATCAACTTCAAATTAACTGCTGGCAATTCATTATGAATTAGATTCATGAATTTCTTTTTAAAAATGTTATCGTGAAGGAAAGGGAACTTAGCATAAATACATAATTTTGGAGCGGTATATATGGGAATGGAATAGGCGATTTCATTTTTGTGGTTAGGAGATTATTAAGGACTCTATGGAAATAGTGGGATGGAAAACAATTATTGCGGAAAAAAAGGGTCAACCAAATCACAATGTATAAGACCTAAAATAGAATTTTGTCTCTTGTCTGGCTCTTTATTTCTATATCGAGTCATTTTAGCTTCAATGGAAATACCACAATCAAATTCAGGTTTTTCAGAAATACTGATACCTTCAACTACATTAATAAGTTTAATAATGTCTCTCACATTACAGTGACCTAGTATCTTATGCCATTCCTTTAAACTATAAGATGCATTCGTCAAAGAATTTACATTATGTAAAAAATAGAATCATCCACGTTCCTCTATGTTAAATTCAACACAATCTTTATTAACTAATTTAGCAGAATACTTATTAAATTCAATTGAGGCACCTTTGTCAGTAGCAGCTTGTACAGAGAAAATGTCTAACTTAAATGATGGAACATACAATGTGTTTTCAAGAATACCTTTTTGTGTAATTCCATTAGAATCTATCAAAGAAATACATGCAGTTCCCCTATTTAAGCAATATTATTTACTTTACTTCCATCAGCTAACTCTACTATATGATTCTCAGGATCAAAATTTTCATCAAAAGTGTGGTGCGTTTTTGTAGGGTAAAGTGTTCGAGTTAGATGATCGCTTACCTGCTTCATTCCAAGATGATTCGTTCTGCAGTCTGGTTCTATGTTAACTTTATGCTTCTTCTTAATGTTAGTTCTGGATTAGTAATCTTACTAGACTAAGTCTCTCAGGAGAAGTTTGAATGAAACGCACGGCCGAGTTTCTTCCTTTACTGTGCAAAGAATTAGAGTTACAAGTATAACTACAAAACTTATAAATCTATTGTTGGACCCTGGCAATATTTCTGCTTCTGTAATAAACGACGGCTTTCAGTCCTCTCTGGCTTCTTCTTTTGGTCTGAAATTCAGCCACCCTCGGTTCGAATTCGCCACCACCTCCATAAGTGGTGCAGGATCTGGTTCTCCGCCCAACTGGATTCTTGATTCGTGGAGAGATTTCCTTATCTTGTCCCCATCCCCTTTTAGGTGGGGTTAACATGTTAATACTTCCTCATGGAGGCAGAGCTCCATTATCGAATGAAGCTGAGTAAGTTTGGTGCGAGGTCACAGGTCAAAGATTTTATGACGGTCTAAAGATTTTAATTGCGATGGTGTTATGGTTTAACGTCATGTGACTAAGGTTTTTGTTTTGTTGATCAAATTCTGGCTCACACACCAAAGCTCAATTCTCTCTCTCTCTCTTCTTTCTCTTTCTCGTTATTTTCATTGTACATTTTCTGATTATTCTCTTTCCTTATTTTTCTCTTTCTCATTATTTTCACTGTACTTTGATTATTCACTATCTCTCTCTGTTTTTACGCTACCCTATCTACTATTATTTCTTATAGCTATCATTACATCACTCGGTCACCTACCAAACATTGTCTTCAATGTAATATATATATATATATATATATATATATATATATATATATACTATATATATATATAATATGGATATGGTGCTAAAAAAATTATCAAAGAGTACAACAAAATACACATAAAAACTGTTCTCGCTGCCACCAATTTTATGTGGTGCGTTTTTGTAAGGTAGAGTGTTAGAGTTATATGATCGCTTACCTGCTTCTTTCTTCTAGATGATTCGTTCTGCAGTCTGGTTCTATGTTAACTTTATGCTTCTTCTTAATGTTAGTTCTGGATTAGTAATCTTACTAGGCTAAGTCTCTCAGGAGAAACAAAGAATTAGAGTTATAAATTAGAGTTATAAAAGCAAAGAATTAGAGTTATAAATTAGAGTTATAAAACTTATAAATCTATTGTTGGACCCTGGCAATATTTCTGCTTCTGTACTAAACGACGGCTTCCAGTCCTCTCTGGCTTCTTCTTTTGGTCTGAAATTCAGCCACCTTCGGTTCGAATTCGGTACCACCTCCTTAGGCGGTGCAGGATCTGGTTCTCCGCCCAATTGGATTCTTGATTCGTGGAGTGGTTTCCTTACCTTGTACCCATCCCCTTTTAGGTGGGGTTAACATGTTAATTCCTTGTTGTCCAGGCTGAGTCAATGATTTAACATGTTAATACCTCCCCCTAGAGGCAGAGCTCCATTATCGAATGAAGCTGAGTAAGTTTGGTGCGAGGTCACTGGTCGAAGATTATATGACGGTCTTAAGATTTTAATTGCGATGGTGATCAAATTCTGGCTCACACACCAAAGCTCAATTCTCTCTCTCTCTCTCTCTCTTCTTTCTCTTTCTCGTTATTTTCCCTGTACATACTCTGATTATTCTCTCTCCTTCTCTTTCTCATTATTTTCACTGTACTGTGATTATTCTCTCTCTCTCTCTCCCTCTCTCTGTTTTTACGCTATCCTATCTACTATTATTTCTTATAGTTATCATTACATCACTGGGTCACCTACCAAACATTGTCTTCAATGTGTAATATATATATATATATATATATATATATATATATATATATATATATGTGTGTGTGTGTGTGTGTGTGGTGTGTGTGTGTGTGTGTGTCCGCGCAAAAATGGATATGCTAAAAAAAATTATTAAAAAGTACAAAATACACATGAAAACTGGTCTCGCTGTTGTATAAAGTTTATGGTTGCACCTTTTGTTTCAATCTTCAAGCAGGATTTTATCGATCACTATTATTCTTCGCCGTTGTTATTAATTCTAAGTTCTGTTTGTTGATTGGTATCACTGTTGTAACTCAAAATGTGTATTAATTTAACTATCTTCACTGCATGTTACATCTCCTGGATCCCACCGCTACCACCAATTTTATGTGGTGCGTTTTTGTAAGGTAGAGTGTTCGAGTTATATGATCGCTCACCTGCTTCTTTCTTCTAGATGATTCGTTCTGCAGTCTGGTTCTATGTTAACTTTATGCTTCTTTTTAGTGTTAGTTCTGGATTAGTAATCTTACTAGGCTAAGTCTCTCAGGAGAAGTTTGAATGAGACGAATGGCAGTTTCTTTCTTTACTGTGCAAAGAATTAGTTACAAGTACAACTACAAAACTTATAAATCTATTGTTGGACCCTGGCAATATTTCTGCTTCTGTACTAAACGACGGCTTTCAATCCTCTCTGGCTTCTTCTATTGGTCTGAAATTCAGCCACCCTTGTTCGAATTCGCCACCATCTCCTTAGGCGGTGCAGGATCTGGTTCTCCGCCCAAACTGAATATTTTATTCGTGGAGTGGTGTTTCCTCATCTTGTCCCCATCCCCTTTTAGTTGGGGTTAACATGTTAATTCCTCCTTTTCCAGGCGGAGTCAATAATTTAACATGTTAATACCTCCTCCTGGAGGCGGAGCTCCATTATCGAATGAAGTTGAGTAAGTTTGGTGCGTGGTCACAGGTCAAAGATTTTATGACGGTCTTAAGATTTTAATTGCGATGGTTATGGTTCAACTTCCTGTGACTAAGGTTTTGTTGATCAAATGTTGGCTCACACACCAAAGCTCAATTCTCTCTCTCTCTCTCTCTCTCTCTCTCTCTCTCTCTCTTCTTTCTCATTCTCGTTATTTTCACTGTACATACTCTGATTATTCTCTCTCCTTCTGTTTCTCATTTTTTTCACTGTATTTGATTATTCTCTGTGTATGTGTGTTTTTACGCTACCCTATCTACTATTACTTCTTATAGCTATCATCACATCAGAAATAAACCTTGATATATAATTTACTATGTGGGTAGTACCACCAGAGTCTACCAACATACCTTTCACCTTGTGGACACTTTACATTTCTTTACATTTACTTTAAATGCAAATGAATGGTTAGACTTAGGCCTATTGCCACACTGACTCTTTGAATGGTGAACAGATTTTAGTGTTTTTTCTTTTTCTACACCACTTTTGTGTCATGAGAATAACTTTTACAATTTTCACAATACCTCTTATTCTTTGAAAAGCAATTAACAACTTTATGTCCTGTTTACCATATGTAAAACAAGTCAGGCTACTTACTTGAACACTGGTTATCTTTTAATTTTCCACTCTTGGATTCTCTAGATTTAGAATCAATTTTCATAACAGTATTATCCTTATTGGTACCTTCACTAAGCCTACATGACTTGCCTGTTTCTTCAATCGCAAGGCTATCATGAATTCACTGAAAGTCAGTTGTTTATCCTTCTGAGTTATCACTGTAGTAAAGGGCTTGAATTCAGGTGGTAGTCCTTTTAACAATCATAGAAATCAATAGGCTATCACTGATTACTTCTCCTACCATTTTTACAGACGTAGCTGCCGTTTCGGCCCTTATCATATAATCTGAGACTTCCTCATCCATAGCCTTCCTCAAGGACTTTAGTTCAGCATAGAGAAATAATCCTAGGCTTCCCTTTGGATAAAAAATGCTCCCTCCAAAATTTTCAATGCCTTTCGGCCATTATCCTTAGCATCACGAATAATCAGAGATAAACTGCTGTTATCCAAACACTGGGACACTTCTGCGAAACATTCTGAATTTCTTACCGCATCAACTTCGTCATCATCAGGTTCGGAAATCACACTGGCTAACCACCGAAGTCTAAGATGGCCTAAAAATTTTATCTGTCACAATTCGTACTTGCTTTCATCACCATCAAATATAAGACGACTTGTGCTTGGGGCATAAACTGTTGTTGCAGTGGTCATGATCGTGGTAATTATACTTCAAACATGGAGAAAAAAGGCATAAATAAGGCGCACCACTCTAGTTTAACATCTAGGCTGGACGATGGCTGCTTTTAAGACGACCCGTCGCGTCGTTTATTTAACAGAAAACGTAAACAAGTGGGGGAATTTCGATGCTTTATATTCATACATACTGGGAGTGCAGGAGGTGCAATGCACCAGGGCCCACTGTGATTGGGGGCCCATCTGGACCCATCATAATATCTTAGTAGATTGATTTAGTAATATATTTGTAAATATGTTTAGGTAATAGAAATAATGAAAATATAAATGATAATGATGATCACAATAGTAGTAATAGTGGTAGTAGTAGTAGTAGTAGCAGTAGTAGTAGTAGTAGTAGTATTAATTATATTCCTGGTTGTCGTGCAAACAAAATTACTAGAAACAGTAAATGCACTTTCTAAGGTATTGCAAAGTCAGGAGATGATGCTTGACAAAGCGATTCATTTGCCGAAGAATTCTGTTGACTCTCGATCGAATGCAAATGCAAAATAGAGACAGCTACGAACAAGTGAAAGAAGCACTCAAGAAGCTCTCAAATAAATGTGGTGTTGAGCCAAAGTTTCAGCACAAACGCATAACAAACAAAAATAAATAAATTAATAAATAAAACATTTTGATGAATTATGTACAGATGAAAGGTTTCCGGATCCAAAGTACCACTTCAAAACGAATGCGTTTTATGGTTGTTTGAACATACTGGTCGCTCAACTAAATCAAACATTCAAAGGTTTAAGACATGTTGCTGAAAATTTCAAAATAATCTTTCCCAAGAATTTGCTTGCTGCATCCGATGATTAGCCTCATCTGCCCATTCTGATTCTTCACCATTTATTACGACTCTCTGTTTTCTAGCAATTAGGCAGTCTTCGATCCAGTCTGCTATTTCTCCTACAATTTCTTTTTGAACATCTAAGTAGAGTACATCTATTGCTCTACTACTGCCGTAAACACCAAGCATGTTATGGAAAAACTCGAAGAGATTCAATAGGCAGGATCTGTTTTGTCTGAAACCGTGTTTCTATCAATATTTTACTTGTGTGCAGTGGGTACACATTACCAACATTTAATTATAGCTTTGACATTTACACAGTAATCTATCCATGGGGGAAGGGCGCACGTTACCAGGTGCCCCCCCACCCCCTTAAATCCGTCATTGCTGCCATAGACTAGAATAAGCTGGCCCAAAACCAGTTTCCAGTGACCGGATGAGGTCAAGGCTGGCTGGGAGATAAGAGACAGGTCAGAGACATTCCCAGGGAGCCCACAAGTAGGTACACACGTCTCGTCAAGAGCCGGGACGCTCTTCCCACTTTGGTGCAGTGAACCCCTTGCGTACCCAGTCATTTTACTCCATCCCTATTGCAGTCAAAGAATTCCACGACGACTGGAATTAAGCTTGCTTCATGTTACGAGGCCTGTTACTATAAGTCAAGCAGGTACGTGTCTGCTATTTGGGTTCAGGCTAGCCTATTTTTTCTGTAATTCTCTCGATTCACTTGCTAAAGCTCCCATGTTTTGTAAATTCCTACATCTGGCAATTTTTGTGATTTATGCCTTTGTATTAAATTCCTTAAGCAGTTATTCATGGATTAAAATCCGCCCTAAGCCTTCAGCCTTATAGAAAATTAATTCTTAGGCTGTGCATTATTGGCGCTCGAGTGACTATCATTTTGTCTCAATTGCAGAGAGGAGTTCAGAGTCTTGCATGCTGCTTATTTCATTGCATATATATATATATATATATATATATATATATATATATATATATATATATATATATATATATATATATATATATATATATATATATATATATATATATATATATATATATATCTATATACACACACACACACACACACACACACACACACATATATATATATATATATAGTATATAATATATATATATATATATATATATATATATATATATATATAAGTCATATCACATTACCGTGATTCATACATATATCGAGCTACAATGTCCTTTAATATCTAATTCGCTCTACCTCGGAATTAATATATTTTCATATATGCTTAACCGAAGGGGAATTTTTTCTCGATAATAGATTTACCTGTACTTGGGTGCGAACGCAGGTACATTAAAATCCAGGAACGTCAGGGAAGCTATACCACCCCACCACCACGAGAGGCTTAAAGGTTTATGCTGTCTCTCACCTCAAATACTTTCTCGCGCTGAAGTATTCGTTGGTTTGGAGACAACATCAACCCGCCTCGACTCCGGTAGTGTAAGTAGCGCTTTTGACAACACGTAGCATTTACATAAGTCATATCACATTACCGTGATTCATATACATATATCGAGCTACAATGTCCTTTAATATCTAATTCGCTCTACCTCGGAATTAATATATTTTCATATATGCTTAACCGAAGGGGAATTTTTTCTCGATAATAGATTTACCTGTACTTGGGCGCGAACGCAGGTACATTAAAATCCAGGAACGTCAGGGAAGCTATACCACCCCACCACCACGAGAGGCTTAAAGAACAGTGTGGGAAAGAATCAAACTCCAGGGAAGACTGAAACTAAACAAACTGAGTGTTTAGCAACCAGTGGAAATTCCGGTAACCTCAAGCAGTGAGTGGCTGAGCAGTTTAGATGCTTTTAAACCAAATATCTATGAGGGTATGCTGTCAGTTCAAGGAGGGAGGGTGTAGGTACCAGTCAAGATATTACGTGATACAGGGAGTAACCATAGTGTGGTGCTCACCCTCAGATGGAGAAGAGTCTCACAGGAAATTCAGTTATTTTGAAGGGTATAGGAGGAGAGGAAGTAACTCCTATACGCCGATTATACCTGTCGTGTGAATTGGTGACAGGGAATGTTGATTTTGCTCTAAAGAATTCACTGGCTGTGGAAGTGTACATGTTCTGTTGGGTAATGAAGTTGGTGGTGTGCCATTTATTCCTTGTTCTATAGAGACAAACAAACCATTGAGGATTAGTTGTACAGTAGAGTTGGAGAAGAGTAACCCCCACCTGCTTCCGAGTTGTGTAACTTCCAGCAGTATGAAGAAAACGCCCGTAAGTGAAAAAACTGAGCATTTACACACCCAAGAAGGATCAGATAAAGGATCTTTGAACTTAGGAGAATTGTTCTAGGGAAGTGATGTCTCTCCTAGTGCTGACCAGTAAGACATTTCCCAGGAAGAAGAAGAAGAAGAAGAAGGACCAGTTGTTCCTGAAGAGACTCTGAGTAGTCAGTGTTCCTGAAGATAGTAGTGAAACTACAGTGGCTGAGTTAAGAGATATTGAAAATTCAATCCTTGAAGTTGGTCATGTGACACGAGAGAAGCTAATGGACTTGCAGAAGAAGGATGCATCTTTAGCTGATTTGTTCTACAGAGTTGTTGATCGAGAAGAGATGCAACAAACTCCTACGTGTTATTATCTAAAGGAAGGCTTGCTGATGACGAAGCCTAGACCTGCAAATATACCAGGAGATGCTGTATGGGGCGAATATCGTCAAATGTTGATTCCATATCAACTGAGGAAACAAGTGGTAGCAGTAGCTCATGAATCTGGACATATAGGAATCAGGAAGACTGTGGGGAAGATCATGAAATATTTTTTCTGGCCTGAAATTCACAGATATGTTAGCAGGTTTCGTCGTGAGTGTCATACCCACCAGATAGCTGAAAAACCGAATAAAACCATCCAGAAAGCCACCCTACAACCTACAGAAGTTAGAGGAGAACCCTTTAGCAAAGTGATTATAGTTATGGTTGGACCGCTGCTGAAGACAAAGAAGGGAAATGAGTATTTGTTAACATTAATGTGTCCTGTGACAAGATATCTGGAGGCGATCCCTGTTAGAAACATATCTGCCAAGATAGTTGCAGAGAAACTAGTGGAGTTTTTCTCAAAGTTTGGGATACCAGAACTAGTACAAAGTGATAGAGGGACAAATTTTACATCCAAGTTATTCCAGGATGCGATGAATTTGTTAGGAGTGAAACAACAGTTATCAACTGCTTATCACCCA
>NC_061108.1:69093614-69101114 GCF_015104395.2 Macrobrachium nipponense
TCTTCAAAACTGAAAATACATCAGAAAATACTCGATGTTCAAGAAGGAAACTTTAGCCTTAATCACAGCACTGAAGAAGTTTGAAGTGTATGTGAACAGACATAGGAATGAAGAAATTTTAGTGTCGTCTGATCACAATCCCCTATGATTTATACAGCAGGTGATAATCATAACCAAAGACTGACCAGGTGGTCTTTGTGCTTGCAACAGTACAATTTAAGAGTGCAGCACATTAGTAGGCAAAAACAATGTAGTTGCAGATTATTTATCGCATCGTCATTGGATTCAACACCGGGATAATCATTCTTCTGAGGGGAGGCATCTTACACTGTTGCTTCCGCAATGCATAACTTCCCCTCAGTAACTGTGTTGTGGTGTTTGTAGACTGTTTGAGTGTATGTTCTCTTACCTGCTTCTTTATTCTAGATGATTCGTTCTGCGTTCTGGTTCTATGTTTGACTTTATGCTTCTTCTTATTTGGTAGTTCTGGATAAGTAATAATATTAGTCTCTCAGGAGAGTTTGAGTGAGAAAAATGGCAGAGTTTCTTCCTTTACTATTGCAAAGAATACAAGTTACGATTACAAAGTTTACAACATAAGAATATGGTTAGGACCACTGGCAAAGTCTTGCTTCTTTGCTGTATGATGGCAGCTGGTCCTCTCTACTTTCCCTCTGGCGTTCTGCAATCAGCTACCCCAGGATCGAATTTGGCCCAACCTTCTAAGGCAGTGTATGTTCTAGTTCTCCTCCCAAACGGATTCTTGATTCGTGGAACGGATTCTTGATTCGTGGAACGGATTCTCTCTTATCTTACCCTATCCCCTTTTAGGTGGGGTTAACATGTTAATTCCTCCTCTTTAAGGCAGAGTCAGTTAATTAACATGTTGATACCTCCTCCTGGATAGAAGCTGAGTGAATCTGGTCAAAGATTTTATGGCGGTCTTAAGATTTCTATCGCGACGGTGTTATGGCTGTTGTAGCTTTTCCGTCTCGCCAATGTCCTGTGACTATGATTTGTTACGTCTATGGTGGTTGATCAAATTTGACCCACACACCAAAGCTCAATTCTCTCTCTCTCTCTCTCTCTCTCATTATTTTCACTGTACTCTGATTATTCTCTCTTTTCTGTTTTTACGCTACCCTGTCTAATATTATTTCTTATAACTATCATTACATCACTTGGTCACTACCAAACATTATCTTCAATGTTTAATATATACATAAGAAAAATGGTTATACTAAGAAATGTTAATGAATACAACAAAATATACATAAAAAATTGTACCTCCAACTCTGGAAGAAAGAACAAGTGTAATAAAAATTGTAAAACATATCAAACCATAAGTGCATTAAATGAACATTCAGAATACAATATCTGAAAAAAAACAACAAATGTCAGAAAAGATGTGGATATTAAATGTCAATTATGGATAATTTCTTTTCATTTCTGACAGTATCCCTTGTATCTTTTTGATACTCAAATGCCTCACTATGATGACTACAATTACCAGCAGATTTACAAATGAAAGAAATGGTGCTTCCGTTTCGTTTACAAATAATAGTCATCAACATAATTCAAGTTCTCAGGTTTCTTTAGCTTTAGCTGAGACAATTTAAACTCATCTATTGCATATAATTCTTATATGGTCCATGTTTGTTGAAATGGTATTCAGTGAAAAATTGTGGTTCATAGTATAACTGTTTTGGTATAACTAACTTACATGATGTTGCAAAAGACTTAATATTCCTAAATTTCAACTGGGTGGTGACATCAGGACAAGTGATTGTGGCTATAAAAGTATCTAATGAAAACACAAAAATGTCTTCATTCACATAGTTACTTCAAAAGACTTATTAAATGATTGTGTACACACATCCTTTTCTTGATTTTGTTTTAATACTAACTCTTGCATACAGGGATGATTATTAGTAGTCTTATATAAGTTATCAATATCACATATATACTCTTTTTCCTTCAAAATTACACATTCATTGAATTGTTCTTCAGTTAAATAGGCTAACATTAATCCATGTTCTTCTAATGCAAAATGAATACTAAGTCCTTTTCTAATAAGGATTTGATTATCATTATACATAAGAAAGGGATATACAGAAACTAGCACATTTGTTATCTTAGTGTTGAAAGGTAGAACTAAAATAATTCTGTCATGGATTACTTTGGCACTTATCAAGTTATAGTGCATAAAAATATCTTCTACCAAAGGTGTGCAATGCTTCTCAGTTATATAAAACTTAATAAAGTCTCCTAATTCTTTTGGAGTGATTATTGTTGGGCTCAAAATACCTTTGTAAGCAAGTAAGACAGCACTGAGCATGTCATGTTCCTGTAACATCACTTCACATTCTAGTGCAAAGGTGTTACTTGGTTGATAAAAACTTTCAATTTTTCTATTTGCTCTGCATTTTGATTGTGAGAGGCAATCACTTTATTTATCACTGTACCCCTTGCGGCTGCCCACTTTTCCAGCCTGTCTATTCTTTCCTTTTCTTGTTCTACATTTACTTCGGTAGCAACCCCAAACAATTGATTTAGAGCAGTTCCAATGAAGGGTAAGAGGGATCTTTTGGACCTTGTTCTCAGTGTGTTATCTATGTTCATGCATAACTTTTCCAATAATGACATGGCACGGTTATCATCACACTTCTGTAGGATTGCTTTAATACCATTTTGGATTTCTCTTAGTTCACTTTCACGTTTGCGCACTGAGTTTTCACTACCTTGACATGATTCCTATGACCTTCCTTTCATTTATTACTCTATATTTATTCAATTTTAACACTTCTATTAATCTATATGGCACAGTGAATTTGTGAGAAACCTTTACATTGGGACCTTCTGGTAAATGATTCTGAACATAAATTTGAGTACCCACTGTACTGTCTGGTTTAGTGGTATTTTTGTTATAGTATTTTGCTTGAGTCTTATGTACGTCTTTTAGTCTAGCTCTTGTCTGCATGATAGCCTCGTAAGTACGTCTGGTTTTCCATGCAACATAGTCATCATAGTTATAAGTATGCCTGGGTGGTGTTGCATCATCTAATAATGTATTCGACATTCTTTTCTGATAGCCATATAGCAAATAATGTGGAGATTCTCCTATTGTTTCATTTACAGTATTTTTCAATTTGAACTGTACGTCTTCAAGAGCTAAGTCCCAATCTTCTGTATGAGGTTTTACTAAAGTTTTCAGGATATTCTTTATTTTACGATTAGTTCGTTCTACTGCTCCATTTGAACTGGGTTTATAAGCTTTTATTTGACATTCATTTATTTCATAAAATTAACATATTCTCTTTAAGAGATCACTAGTAAATTCAGCAGCATTATCAGATAGAAGAACATGAGGACATGAATGTCTGGTTATAATTCTAGATTTAAGAGTTTCGGCTACTGTAGCAGATTCTCTGTTTCTTACAGGTATGATTTCTACATATCCAGTTAGATAGTTTAAGAAGGCTAATATTTGTTTGTTTCCTCTAATAGTTGTTGGAAATTGACCCCAAAAGTCCATAGTTACTACTTGAAATGGATTTAAATCTGTTGGATATTTTTCAAGTGGAGCTTTTGGATTTACGTTACCTTTATGTTGGTTGCAAACTACGCAGTTTTGTACAAAGTTTTTGGCATCTTCCTTACAATGTGGCCAAAAATAATTTCTGGTTATGATTCTAGTTTCTTTTTAATTCCTGGATGTCCTGCTAACTTACATGAGTGTGTTAGTTCGAAAACTTCTCTGGTTAGTGTTTTTGGGATATATAGTCGACAACAACCCTTTTTCTCTGTGGGTATTTTATACAACAAACCATTTATAACTGAAAATCAGGCTTTAAGGATTCATCTATAAATAGCTTTCCTACTGTATGTCTGATTTCTGGATCTTTTCCTTGTTGTATTTTCACTCTTTCTAAATCTAAATCTACCACCTGACAACTAAAACAAAAGGTATTAGTTGTAATGCATTTTTGTGTTTCTTCTTGAGATCTGGATAATGCATCTGCCAAAGTGTTAAATTTCCCTTGAATATATCTGAACTCTGGAGCAAACTCTAATACACTAAGGAACCATTTATTGAACTTCATGTTGTTAGTGAAAGTTCTCTTTTTAAACAAAATCACAAATGGGTTTTTGATCAGTAAGCACATTAACTTTATGATCTAAAAATATGCGTCTAAATTTCTTTAAACACCAAATAAAGCTAAACACTCTCTTTCGGTTGTACTATAGTGTTTTTCTGCTGGGTTTAAAACTCTACTGGCATAGCATACTGCCCTCATTCTAGTTTTGGCCTTTTGTAACAATACAGCTTCTAGCCCTGTACTCGAGGCATCACAAGCTAAACAAAAATCTTTTGAAAAATCTGGGTAGACCAAAACACATCCTTTTTGGTTAGTTCTGTCAAAGGTTTGGCGAGTACTAGTAGCAAATCCTTCTATAAAAAGCCTATAATATCCAACCATCCCAAAGAACCTTCTCAAGGCTTTCAAATTAGTGGGAGCTGGATAATCAATTATTGCCTTTATTTTACCCTCTTGCATTCGCAGCCCGTCTTCACTAATTACATGACCCTGGTATTCTAATGCCTTCATCAGAAACTGACATTTCTTTCATTCAATTTTTAGTCTTTCTAGGACCAATTCTAGTGCAACATTTTCCATGTCTCCTAGAATTTGCAGCATTAATCTAACAAACGTTAACGGAGTTGATGTGAGTCCAAATGGCATTACTTCAAACTGTAAATGTTCTTTATGGGTGCTGAGGGCTGTGAGTTGTTTGGATTCTTCATCTAGAGGTACTTGCCAGTATCCACTAAGTAGATCTAAGGATGAGAATATTTTGGCCCTTTCTAATTGAGCTAACATCTTGAATTACCAGCATCAGCGTTCTATCTGGAACTGTGTTGGAGTTTAATTTTTTATAGTTTATTACAAGTCTCCAACTGCCAGCTTTTTTTGGAACAAGCAACAATGGAGAATTATACGGAAGTTTAGAAGGAATTATTACTCCATCTCTTTTCATTTCTTCTATCAAATTCTCAGCTATGGGGCTCTGGCTTATTGGTAGTCTGTAATTAGGAATAAAAAATGGCTTGGCTCCATCATCTAACAAAATCTTATGTTGTAGGACATTTGTTCTTCCTAGTTTATCTCCTACAGCTATTACATTTCTGTATTTCTCTAGCACCTGAATGAACTTGTTTCTATTTTTAGGAAAATCTGTTTTATTTACTTCCTGATTTATTTGAGAGTTTTGGCCATTTATAGAGAAAAATGCTTTTTCTTCTACTGTTAGTAAAGGCTTGTTAACAGGTATTCCTATGCAAAAGATAGTGTCTGCGTATATTGTTAATTTGTTATCTGAATAGTTTTGGACATAAGCTTCACAATTATCATCATTCATGTGGACTAGTGAATTATCCATTCTGACAAAATCTGGCAATTCATCGTTTAACAATAGAACATCTTTAGCCCTTACGTTCTCATTCGCTCTTAAATATATTTTTGTTAAGCATTTTGGATTTAAAGTTACTGCTCTATTTAGTATAAATTGTACTTTATTATCATCAGCTGTGCTAACGCAACATGTCTCTTCATCTATATCTGAAAAATAACAAAGTTCTGCATTTTCAATGGTTTCTTCTGTTACTTCTATTATACTATTTATATCTGATTTCTTTACTTTATCTAATAGCAATACTTCATTTAGTATTTTCCCTTCATTCTCGTAACTTATTATTACATTGCTACAGTTATTAGTACATCTATCTGTATAGGTATCAGTTTAGGCATCTTGATTTTCGTTATATTCAGAGTTTCATTGATCACCATTACTTATATCTGAGTAATTATATACTTTAATCTGAGTATATATAATCTATATGTGCACATTTCATTGATTCTGTATTCTGTAATGGTGGGAATTCCTCTTTTCTATCTGTTTCTATTTTATCTTGCTTTTCCCGTATGTCTCTCTCGCTTGTCGACACTATCTCAGACAAATTGATCAGATTTGGGTGAGACTTTTTTTCGTCAAGCGCAAAACATACGCTCTTCTAATTATCCTGTTTCAGGCTAATCTTTCTTTCACTGCTGTCTAGTATAATTCCACATCTTCTCATTAAATTAAATGAGAATAATACTTGTGTAGAAAAAATCTATCTTCTAGAACTAGAACACTTTCGACAAATTTGTGTGATAAAATGTCTATTTCTAAGTCCACCTTTCCTAGACTTCCAATTTGTTTACCCGCTATTCCCTTTATAACTTTATTTTGACTCTGAATCAGTTTCTGAAATGCCTAAATATCTGGTTAAAGTTGATTTATCTATTATATTTACTGTACTGCCTGAATCTATAAGTACAGTACATGTCTTTCCATTGATTGGAATCTTCGCAATAGGCAAATCCTTTCTGTTTATTTCTTCTTCTTTCATGGAGAATACTACTTCCTTGCTATTTATGTAGAAAAATGCGGATGAACCTTCATTTTCCATACTAGCTATTTCTTCTTTTTCTCTTCTATCATCTTGAAGGGAATTACTTTCTTTCTTCTGTGAAGGGGTTAATTGTCATTGGCTTGAGTTATTTGGATTAGGGCGACTGTTACTTATTTCTACTACTTCCTTATTAGTTTCCTTATTATTGAACCAACAGCTTTTAGTTAAATGCCCGACCATCTTGCAAATTGCACAGATTCTAGGCTGTCTGCTTTCGTTAGTGGAACGATTTGTACACCCACAATTTTCACATGTTGACCTTGGTCTTGCTCCTTGAGCTGAATAGTTTCCTTGACTTGAGTTATTTGTGTTTGACGATTGACCAGGCTTATAGGTTATGGGTGGACCATTCCTTGAATAATTCTGTCTTCCTTTCTGGTTCGGATTCCATTTTTTATTTATTATTTTGCATATTTCCCTTGAAAAGGAGTGGATCTATCCCCTGCTTGTCTGGCATTATGATTCATTCTATATGAAGGATTATTATTTCTGCCTTTCCTTTCATTTTGTTTTTCTATTATCCCTACAAATACCTTGGAAAAAATTGATCTCTCTTGTATTTCTTACTTCATTGTTTTTAATGTTTGAAGGCTATTACTCTTGGGATCAATTTTAATTTTCCGAAAAGCCTTCTTTTCATTTTCTCCTAGAGCATTATATATTGTTCCAAATGACAAGTAGTTTAAGACGTATTTTAGACTAATTAAGTCCCTTTTATCATCACTTGAAGATACGCGGCTAACCAATGATTCTAGCCTACTTTTGTCTGGATGGGAATCTTCAACTTGTCCACAGAAACGTGTGGCTTGTGTTATTACAGCTGCCTGATTCATTCTTCTATTTCGGAACGTGTTAGTGCTATTAGTAATATCATTATTAGTATTATTGGCACTGTTATGATTGTCGTTAGTTATGTTATTAGGGTTAGTATTTCCCTGAATCACCAAGGAAGGTTTGTGAAATTGGGACTGGGATTCTACTGC
>NC_061108.1:69106114-69143614 GCF_015104395.2 Macrobrachium nipponense
GTTAGGGTCTTCTGCCTCAAAAGAAGCCAAGGCTCTCTCCAGATGAGTAAAACCCTCTGACAAGCCTTTCACAGTTAATGACCTGGGTTTTGGCTCTGGTGCCGCCTCCTCTTCCTCAATCATTTGCTGTTCAAGTTCAAGTAAGTCCTCTGCAGACAATTCCTCTCCATGGGATGCCAGCAGCTCTGTTACATCATCAGGTTCAAGATCTAGTATCAGCCTCTTGCTTAGCCCTACGATCTTCCTCGTCACAGTCTCGACGTCTTCTGCCTGGTCAAAGCCTTCGAAACTGTGCACAAACTGTGGACACAGTTTCTTCCAGGCCCCATTTAAAGTGGTCGTCTTCACCTCGTCCCAAGCACTTGCAATATTTTTCACTGCATCAGCAATGTTGTAGCCCTTCCAGAATTGCTTCAGTGTCAACTCCTTGTTAGCTTCTATGGCCCTCAAAGCAAAACGTATGGTCCTTCTAAGGTAGTAAGCCTTGAAATTAGCTATTACTCCCTGGTCCATTGGCTATATCAGCTATGTGGTATTGGGTGGGAGGTACACCACCTTCACATTAGGGTGCATGTCGCTCAAATTTGAAGGGTGACCAGGGGCATTGTCCAGGACTAAGAGGGCCTTAAAAGGCAGACCCTTCGAAGTCAAATACCGTTCCACTGCTGACACGAAATGGTCATTGAACCAATCTTCGAAGACCATCAAGGTAACCCAAGCCTTCTTATTTGATTTCCAAATCACAGGGAGTTGACTCTTGAAAATGCCCTTGAATGCCCTGGGATTCTCGGCCAAATACACCAGCAAGGGCTTCAGTTTCAAATCGCCACTTGCATTGGCCCCAAACAGCAAAGTCAGTCGCTCCTTTCCAGCTTTATGGCCAGGTGCTGACTTCTCCTCCTTGGAAAGGTACGTTCGATTTGGCATTCTTTTCCAAAATAAACCAGTCTCATCCACATTAAAGACTTGGTCAGCCGTGTAACCACCATCCTTAATTATCTCAGCCAAACCACCTGGAAAACTTTCTGCTGCTTCGCTATCAGCACTAGCAGCTTCACCTTGCAGCTTCACATTATGCAAATTTGCACGAGCCTTAAAACGGTTAAACCAACCTCTACTCGCGGAAAATTCACCACCAGCACTGCCTTCGCCAAACTTTTTCACTACTGCCTCATGCAGCGCTCTAGCCTTCTCCTGGATCACACTTAAGCTCACCGGAACACGTCGCTGGTTCTGGTCCTCCAGCCAGATCATGAGCAATTTCTCCATTTCAACAATGCTCAGGCTACGTTGCTTCTCGTTTATCACCGTTGACTTCATCGGTGCAGCATCCTTAACGTGCTTCAGAATACGTTCCTTGTCCTTCACAATGGTTACCACCGTGGTCCTGCTCAAGCCTAAAGAACGGCCTATTTCGGTGTTAGTTTCTCCCTTCTCCGAACGCTTCACCACGTCATATTTTACCTCCATCGTGATGACCTTCCTCTTCTTGGATGAACTATCATCGGAGGAAGTACTTTGTTGTTTAGGAGCCATTGTAAATTTGCGAAAATGGCAAGGAATTTCAGCAACGTATTAGCACACAACCGACTGAACTTCTGGCAGACACGCGATTGAAGTGGCGTCTTTTGGTATTGTTACGCTTAGCGTCCTCGACCGTCCGAGGTCGTTGTTCGGTCAATTTACCATACAGTTTAATAGCGTTAATTAATTTATGCGCCTCCCCTCATTGCATTGTAATCTAACCAGAAACTTAGTTTTTTTAATTATGTACTGGAAACAAGCAATGATTTTTTCATTATTTGCACTTTTGGACTGTTTTAAACTGCTCATCCCAAGCTAGTGTATTCATTCACCCGCAAACTAGTTCCGCATATGCGGCGTCACAAAAAAAATTCAAAAATGCGAAAAAAAAAGTGTCGAAAATCATCATAACCTCAAAATTTTTGTTGTAATGTAACCAAAAACATATTTTTATTATATACTGTGCTAAACTATAAAGGATTTTTATCATAGCATGCGTTTTTTAAAAGTCGTCGTTAACTCGGAGCGTCGGAAGCGTCAGTGTCGTAACCTCGGAACAAGCGTCGTAACCCAGGACGGATTTTCCATTGAATATTTAAGAAAAAGCGTCGTAACCTCGGAACGTCGTAAGCCGGAGCCGTCGTAAGCCGGGGACCGCCTGTATATATATATATATATATATAATATATATATATATATATATATATATATATAAATATACATATATATATATATGTGTGTGTGTTTGTGTAACGTGCATACATACGGTATATATATATATATATATATATATATATATATATATATATATATATATATATGTATATATAGTATAGATTAGTTGCTTGCTTTTGCTGTTGTTTACAGTTGTTGTTGAGATAATCATTAACTGAGCAAATTTTTGCTGCAATTAATGCAATTATATATATATAATATATATATAATAAATAAATGATATATATATATATATATATATATATATATATATATATATATCTATATATATATATATATATATATATATATTATATATGACATATATATATATATATATATATATATATATATCTATATATATATATATATATATATATAATAATATATATGTTATATATATATATATATATATATATATGTGTGTGTGTGTGTGTGTGTGTGTGTGTGTGTGTGTGTCGTGTTAATGCAAAGTGCATACATACGGTATATATATATATATATATATATATATATATATATATATATATATATATATATATATATATACAATATATGATAATCCAAAGTGGCACATACCCCCGACCTGCCAATGAAAGATTTCTATGAATCCGCCACTGTTCAGGACTGATTATATTCCAAGTGATTAGTGATTAAATTTGCTATCAAGGATTGACTGGTCCCAGGTGCCATGTGATTTCCCTTATATTCCTTATATTCAAGAGACAAGTAATTAGATTTGTTTTTGTTAAGGATTCTCAATGTTCGATGTAACAAGTGATTGCATCGTTATTAAGGAATTATGTTCTAAGTGAAAAGCGATTATACTTTTATTAAGAATTCGAATGTCACCGTTTGAGTGTGGTAAGTTTCTTAAGTGGTATGGGCCTTATACCAGGTGTGATAAGAACACCAGAGAAGCATAAACATGAGGTTTATCGTTTAGTCATGTATCACAGGAGATACATGAGCAAACGATATTTCCACTCGTAGTAGTGACATTTAGGGGTCATCCAACCCTGGATAGGTTAGCTGTTAAACGGCTCCAATCATAGAGTGAACAACTAAATGTTTATGCAGTACTTAAAGTATTGTATTTGTTTTTCTATCGGACAAAGAGTATTGGAATATTGAGACTTGCTACTTATTTGATAGTCCGTCTTCCACATACGCAATCTCACAAATAATAGAATATTGGACAACATGAAAACTTCTCGAACAAACAGTTTATGTATAACTTTTAAGAAAATCTTAAATGAAATGCCTTTAAACATGATTAAGTATTCTGGAGTTTCACTGATATTTTTTTTAACAAATATTCTTAATTATTATAAGCATCTATACTAAATCAACAAATTTAGCTAAAGTTCGAGGAGAAAAAAATATTTTTTAGTGTCAAGAACGAAACACAGAGACTGGTTCTAGGGGGGACTACACAAAAGAAAATTCTCGCTCAACTCATTCATACTATGACGTATATGTTCATATAGGAGACATATTATGTCACCTATGTTGCATAGGTGACATTTTTACTAAGGATTAAGATGACACGTGATTATATTAAGCAGTTTCAAGGTGACAGGTGATTAGTTTTTAGCACTGCAGACGACTAATTCCAGGGGGAGACAAGCAACAGGATTAATTCAATAATGATTCATTCTGTACAGTTTGACAACGAATAAGAATTTGCTATTTTCCAAGTTACAAATTGGTTTTCTTTATTAGAGATTCATTCTTTTATAAGAAAAGATTAGTTTCTTTTAATTCAATTAGGGCTCTATATGTTTCAGGCGACAAGTCATTCGTTTTGAAGGGATTCAAGATATGCAAGTTGACAAATTATTAAATTTTTAAGAGTACTGATTAAGTGCCATGCCACGAACGATTAGATTAATTTATCCACTCACATTGTTCATGGTGACGGAAGAGGAAATTTTTGTGAAGGACGGACTATGTTCAAGATGACAAATGAATATAGATAAAAACAGTATGGACTGCATTTTCATGAGACAAATGATTAGAGTGATTTTAAGATTCTCTCTATTCAAGGTGACAAAATATTAACTTTTTAATCAATGATTCACGTTGTATTTAGTAACAATTTTTAGAATTATTAAGAATTTCTCATTAGATGAGTGGCTTGCATGCTCGCCTATCGATTTGGTAGCCCGAGTTTGCTCCCTGCTCTGCCAAACGTGGGACAAGAGTAATTTATTTCTGGTGATTAGAAATTAATCTCTCGATATTATGTGGTTCGGAACCCACAATAAGCTGGAGGTCCCGTTGCTAAGTAACCAATTGGTTCCTAGTCATGTAAGTATATCAAATCCTGCGGGCCAGCCCTAGGAGAGCTGTTAATCAGCTCAGTGGTCTGGTTAAAATAAGATATACTTAACTTTATTAAGAATTTAGTAAATGCAAAGAAAATTTTTTATAGTTATATGTCTATTCTTTTTATTAAGGTTGCTAATTATGCAAAAAAGACATTACAATCCTAAGTTCATTCCTGCTATACCAATTTTAAAAAGTATTGATATTAATTTAGTATTTATTAAATATGATAATATTCTGAGAAATAAACTAATTAAGAATAGCTCATCAAATTCAAACGATATTGTATACGGTATTCCTTGTAAAGAATGTAACAAAATTTACATAGGGCAAACATCCAAAGATCTAATGGGGAAATGCTCTCAGTACGAATACGCCATATTAAGAGGAATAAGACTTCCAGATCATTGGCTTAAGACAACCATGATATAACTGGGATAATTCCTCAATAATCTAAAGGGTTAAAAATTTTCGCAAACGGAATCTGTTGGAATCCATCTTTATTGAAGCCATGTCAACAAGGGATTTAAATCTCCATCCTGGATTGTCCCTTGATCCTCTCTCCTTGTCTCTTTTGCTTAAAAAACACGCCACCTGGATCAACAAACTGTAACCCCTCCCCCACCCTCTTTCTGTTTTTGTATATAAAGGTCGGTCAACTTTTATAATATTCAGTGTGAACTTGAATATACTCCGAAAGTACTTGTTGCAAGTCCCCAGTTTTTCACTCACCTTTCTCCCGTGAATTTAAGAATATTATATATATATATATATATATATATATATATATATATATATATATATATATATATATATGTGTGTGTGTGTGTGTGTGTGTGTGTGTGTGTGTGTGTGTGTATGTACGTATAATGTATATATAAGCGAATAACACAGGAAAATGACAGGCAAAAATCCAAGCGTTATTGTCTTTACTAAGACATTGTCGAAGAACGAATGAAATACAGTTTGAAAGAAAGTTTCCATGAAAATAAAAGGATAAAAAATAACAGCTGGTTAATTGTCATAAGGATAAATGTCAAAGAGATAATCCAGGATTATTGGGTGTCATGTGGTCACAAACTTAAACATAGATTTAACCATAAGAGAAACTAAAAAGTAGCCATACAAGGTCCAAAAACATATCTAAAACTGAATATATTAATTTTGTTGCTTATATTTATCTACAACTTTTTTCATTATGAAGGCATCGAGTTTAAATAAACCAAGACTTAAATTTAGGAAGTGTTCTAAATTTAAGTCAATGATATTCCTTTTAACTGTATCATTACATGGGATTAAAGCCCTTGCTTGACTTCAGTTAATAGGAGGATCTAAATCTCTCATATGTAAGTAAAGAAAATGGGTCAGCAGCCAAAACTCTCACCAACCCCTCCCTCCTGCCAAGGGATTTTTGCAGACCACATTTTTTCTATACTTTAGAGTCCTTAGATTCAGATTCTGATTGTCTACACTTTGGATATGGGTGATTTTGGCTGCTACAGCCAAAAATTTAAAAATATTCAGGATAAAATTTGGATGAAAAATAATGTAGTTTTTTGTCAGCCACAAAAAAAAAAAAAACATATATATATATATATATATATATATATATATATATATATATATATATATATATGATAATGGTAAGGAACTATGGATTTTAAAGTACGCTGAATCGAATGAAATGGTTTATTTCATCGAAAAATATAGAAGTCAATACGTTATTTTGATTTGAATATAAATTTTTGACTCTCAAGAAAAATTTATATTATTATAGTTTGCTCTCATTACTTTCAGCGAAGAGATATAGTGTTAGAATTGAAATATCCATAAAGAGCAGGTTTTGTAGATGCTACTTCATATATGATATATTATTTTTAGTCCAAAATTAAAGCAAATAGAAGCCATGAGAAAAATCGTCTTCACCGCTTAGGAGGCGGTTTATTCTTGGGTAAACCATCTGCTATGTGGAGCATGGACCAGTTGCCTCCCCCCTTCCCCCGCAAATATATCTTTGCAGATTCTACTTTTCTACTTTTTTATTTCCTTAGAGTCAATTGATTCAGAGTATGATTTTCTGCACTGAGATATCGAGATTTTGGCTGCGACATCCAAAATTTGAAAATCATTAAAAAAATCTAATTTCAAGTAATTTCAAAAAAGTGTTAGCTTAACTAAGTGGGCAAGGACTAGGTAATTTAGTCTGATGTCATTTCTCATCATAAGACAAATTAGATTAAATAATAGGATTTTGGCTCAAAGAATCAAATGAAAACAGGAAAAGAAATTAAAGTAATAAATCGTTGGTTTTTATAAGAAAAGAGAGGATTCGAAATATTAATGGGTTTTTAAGAAATTTTGTGGCACTACAGGTACAATAAATTAAAGTATTCCTTTTAGTAATATTAATACTTAAGAAATAAAAGTCCATTGGCATCTAAAATAAATAATGCATTAAATACAAGACGTTTGATTTAGGAAAGTTTGGTTTTATAGCCCTTGAATACACACGCAAACCTGAAAATGATTGAGTTGTTAATTACATGCGAAAATTAGCATTATCTTTTATGCACAGCGTTAATCTTAGTGCGGCATCTCATATAGCAGAAAAACATCTAAATAAAAACCTGCTGCTTACATAAACTAAAAATAAATACGATTTTGACTAAAGCAATGTTGAAAAGTATTCTTCCTTGTAATAAAGCAAATTTATACAGAAGTACAATCGATAGTGTAGGATTAGTTGAATAAAATCAAGTATATTCTTTGGCACATTGGATTAGGAAGTATTAGCACAGTAATAGCACTCCGGTACTCGATAAAGATAGGTAAATATACATAGATTATTGGTTTATATTAGTGAAACAATTTTAACCATAATAGTTACCGAGAATGATTAATTAAATGCAATGCAAGGACCTAAAATTAATACTGCATATTTAATCATCATATTCATACATCATATCAGTGATATTGTTAATGTCATCTGATTCATCAACTTCATATGGCTCCTCCATCTTTGTCAAAGAAGGCGCTCTAAAACCTCGAGCAGATTCTTGTGAACACGCATAGCTCTGTTATAGTGCTTTCATGAAATCACTTTGTTGATGGAACCACTGGCGCATTTCCTGACTCAATTAAAATCTCTTCAAAACCACTTGCACGCATGAGTTTCCCAAATCACTCCAAGAAATGCACATCTTGCATGGAAAACTCCTAACCTAATAATAACATCTCCAAATGCATTCGAATCCTGCCACACAATTGCATATGCTTTTTTAGCAACTGCTAAGTCAAATGTTACAATTGTATATTGCTGACTGACCTCCCTGGACGCTAATTGGAACAATTTAAGTATGTGCTGTACAGTGACATTTTCTGTGACTGGCGCATTGTTTGGAGGCATATACTGTACTCTTGATTGAGCTCCTCCATTTTCTTCCACCCTCCCGGTTAAAGATATCCAACCTGCCCAATTAGGAATCGTTTGAAATGATTCCTTTGCCATGGCTCTACTGAGCAACCACAAAGAGTCAGATAGCTTAGCAACATCATTTTGAAGAGGTAAGCAAAGACGGTGCAAATACTGGTTCAGCTTTTGGCTTCAAAAAACATGGTTCTATTTCCCTAGGTATATAGCTGATCGATCATTTCGTAGTCCGAGGATTACCGCTTATCTCGACGACTTCAGACATGTTGTCATTTTCACTAAATGATAATACTTGGATTACAATCCCATGCGCCAACACAAATGAGTCACTCTGTTATCTTCCACCTGAATGCCTCTTGGAAGAATTCTTTCTGTCTCTGTGACACTATCACACATTGCAGTTTCCAGTTCAAGCAAGTAAGAGTATGATGCACAATGACCAAAATGATGCATATTGTTACAATTTCTGTACTGCCTGTAAGATGTCGCAATGTCATGCCTAAAAGAGTAGATGCTTTGGTATCATCCACTTTCCTTTTGTTGCAGCTTTACATAAATCTTGAGAGACAGAACGTACTGGTACCTCAGTGGTCTCAGCTGCTTTGGAACCACCTACAATCAAACTTAAAAATTCTTGTAAAAGTTTGGGTACTTTAATGAATACTTTCTCCAAGTAAAAAGTCTTTTGTTGATGGCCTAGGGAGAAAGTATTAATTAAACATTGAACATTGGATGAATATACTAGTTCACTATTATAATTTGGCTGCCAAAACTGTAATTTGTTACCAAAATTTTTTAACAGTTTATATTTTAGCTTATAAGTTTTGTACTGAGGATTGCAGAATTCTGGAAATTGTTCTTGCAAGAAGAGTAGGTACTTTTCTTTTATCACTGACAGCCTTTCAACATTTGCTCCTTTTATGAAGCTTTCGTTAACATGCTGGCATAAAAAATCTAAGCATTATGAGCTTCTTGTTCTTGTTTACTGTAGGGTCTTCCATTGCTTTATAATTACGTTCTTGTAATCTAGTGTCATGTTTTCTACAAGTAGGGTGATTACGTGCTTCTCTTGCCTGAGGGTCATAATCGGTAATCTGGCCCAGCCAGCATCTTGAAGTCATTCAGTCAGTCTTTCTGCTGCTGCTCTGATTGAATCTTCAGCTGTTTGCGTTTGGCATTTAATGGGAATTTCGATACATACGCCACTGGAAAAAGTGCTGTTGGGGCCTGTACTTTCTTCATTGTCCTTCCACTCTTTGATCTAGAGGTAGTAGCCCTATTTTCATCAGCTGTACACTCTCTTTAAGATTCTGGAAACATTGGTAAAGTTCTCATGACACCAATTATGAGTTCCATGTAAATGCTTAAGAAATGTTTTGGAATGTTATCACATATTGCTTCAAGTCTTTCATTCGGTTTGTCACTTTTTTGTCTAATCAATTGTTTTTCATGGATCATATTATCAAAACTGTGGTCTGTTAAAGGTCTCACATACTTTTCTGAATTATTACTTTCATAGTGAATTATACATGTTAGTTGCGATGCTGTTGATGACCTTGATTTTTCCTTTTTAGTTAATTTCAGCTTCGATGGCTTTTCATCTGAAGCAGTGTTAGTTGCCTTTGTGAGTTTTTATACCTAAAAGCAAATAAAATCCTCATTAATTATAACTTAATAAAGATACGAGACATTATTGCATTAAAAATAACAAAGATTCTTGTCATGAATATATAGTGCAAAATCATTAAGAATATATGTTCATCAATGTTCTCTGCTGCAGATACTGTGCTCATATAATTAACATATTCCCTGCAATTGTCAATTTTAGTTTTACCAAATACTTTGATAAATATTGATGATAGGGCTTTAGAACTATAAAAAATGAATTCCTTGGCCCAAAAAACCTATGAAAATGTATATCATAAAGATATAAGCGGGAAAAATTATTAGTAATATTTTTTCCTTTTCTGCCCCAATGTGAATTCAGAATGGCCGCTGTTACGGCCAAAATCACCAACAGCCGAAGCGTAGACAAGCAGATTCTGATTGTATGATCTCTAGAAAGAAAAAAATGGCGGGGGGGGGGGGGGGGGGGGCGACCTTCAAAATTCCCCGGGGTTGTGGGGGAGCGGTGCTCTAGGTCCACGGTCAAGTATAATGCATTTGATATTTGTCCAATTCTCACAGAATATTAGTGCTGTTTGATTCGTTGTGAAAGGAATCCTCCGGATTGTCCTTATTACATTCTATCACACTTTTTACAAGGATTTTCATGTATGCAGTCGGGAACATGTTTGGGAGAATTTTGTATTACTAAACTCTTAACATTAATATTATTGAAAACATCATTTATGGTAAAAAGCTTTAAAATTCTAGGAATTTCTAGAAACCTTTCATCATACAAGGTACTTGGGTATTTAAGTTTCATATAGCTTTAATGTCAGCGTCAATAAGCTGCGGGGTACAGACACGTAAAGCCCTTAGGAACATCCCAGAAAAAACAGAGAATTTAACATTTTTATGGTGATTATGAGTAATTATGAACAAAAGAGGCAATGTTAGTTGCTTTTCGAAAGACTGAAAAGGTGAAATTCCTATAATTTCTATGGACATCAAGAATTTTATCATTTCTATGAATATCAAGAAAATTCAAATTACAATTTCTTTCTTCCTCTACAGTAAATTTTATAGAAGGGACTAAATTATTGAGATTTATAAAGAATTCCTGGCGATTTTCGTGAACTAGACAAATACAGAAAATATCATCCACATACCTAAACCATATAACTTTTAGGGCAAAATTCTTAGTAAGAGTTTTGTCTAAAAAAATTAAATGCAAATATTGCTAAGGACAGGAGATAAGGAATTACCCATAGCCATGCCAAACGTTTGTACAAAAAATTCCCCATTAAAACAAAATTTACTATCTTTGATACATAACCTTATGAGACTAATGAGGTTTGTTACATGACGTTCTAATTCATCAAAACTAACCATATTGAAATAAAAATTCAAATTTAAACTATTTAATTTGTTTATAAAATCAACATAATTTTTTTACATTCATGTTAGAAATGTTCCCTACCAAAGGTGTAAGAATTTTTACAAGCCATTTAGATAAATTATACGTAACTGAGCCTACTGAACTAATAATTGGTCTGATAGGGTTATTGATATTGTGTGTCTTGACTAAACCATACAGTCGCATTGAGGTGTTAACTGTTTAATTACATGGTCCAAGGCCTTTAGAATGGATTTAATTTGTTTAATAAAATGCGAGTTCACTGTCTGTGTAGGATCAGACCTCAGTTTCGTGTGTAAGTATCACTATCATTTAATAATGCCATTATTTTGTCGACATAGTTACTTTTATTCATTATTACCACCGCATTAAACTTATCTGCCTTTGTCACTTGCACTGTTTAGTCTTTTTAATTTTTTTATAAGCCTGGAGAAATCTTATGGACACATTAGGGGGAGAAGGCTTGACCATAGCACCATACACAGTACTTTTACAAATATTGATGCCCTCAGGTCATGGATTATAATCAAAATTTTCCAAATAACAAAATGATTTTGAAATATCGACAAAGTCCAGGTTACTGTTAGAAACACCAAAGCTTAATCCATATCCCAAAGCCGCTGTCGTAGCACTATCCACTTGTTTGTCTGATAAATCAATCATGAAGTCCACGTTGGCATGTTTAGTCCAGTTGCTTTCAAAAATAAGGTTCTTCGGCATGAATTGAAGCCTCCTTTCAAGATGATTGCAACACTTTCTCAATTTCCCGTAGCAATAATCCAGCATCCGATTCTTCCAGTTTACTACACCCACAAGTGTTGCATCATCGGCATACTGAACAATCTTGTTTCCCAGGCCAACAACCATATCACTTGTAAACACTAAAAATAACAGTGGACCAAGAGCACTGCCTTGCGGAATTCCAGATACAAAAAGTCTTCATTCACTAAAGATCCCGTCCACTGCAATTCACTATTGCCTACCCGTAAGGAAATCTTGAAGGAATCCTATAACATATCCACCCACTCCAAGATTCTCAAGTTTATAAATAAGTGCCTTTGATTTGCTAAATCGAAAGCAGTGCTAAAATCTATTTGAATTACTCTGCACTCAAAGCCTTTTTCAAGGCCCCCTTGCAAATGGCGTTTCAAGTCTAAAAGAACAATACAGGTATAGTGTATAGTGGGCTAAAAATAAGTTTTTCGGGAACTTTGGAGAGCACAGAGAAAATAGAGATCCGCCTGTAGTTATTGCAGTCTGCAGATATGCCATTCTTTGGAACAGGCACTGTATTAATAAATTTGCGCTTATCTGCAAAGATGCTATGTCGACATAAAAATCTAAAGGATCTAGTTAACTTGGGAGACAACACAAAAGAATTTTTTTTTACAAAACAAAGGGAAGAACCATCAGAGTAGGGTCTTCTCCGCAGCAGCTATCAAGATTATCAAAAATGTTCTTAACATCCCTGGAGTGAGATGCAAATTTTGTAGGAAGTTCAGGATGACAAGTATGAAAGAAAGGGATCCTCAGATGATTACTTAGCTTCAAAAACTTGATAAAGCAGTTCAGCCTTTACCCTAGGGCCAGTAACCAATCTATCATCATCTGTTAGTAGTGGTAGAATGGAAGAAGAGCATGACCCAAAGATAGGCAATTCCAATTTGGTCCAACACAGATAAGGCTGGGTAATTCCTTCAAGTTTCTCTTCAAGAAGTTATTGGAATTTCTCTCATGGCAAAACTCAACAAAAATGGTGTAATTTTCATTTGAGCAATTTCGTCTGCATGGGTTGAATTTGGTCTGTTTGTCATGGTAGGCTCGTCTACATGTATCATCAAATCATGGCTGGTCGTTTGTCTTAAATTCTGATGACCCTTCTGGAGACATATCTAATTTAAATAGCCTTCAGCATTTCATTTAACTTCTTCTTGGGATCAGGATCTAATATGACATCTGAAATATGAAGTGCCTGCCAAGCTTTAATAATGCGATACCAATTGGCTCTGGGTTTCAACCAAACCATTTTTCCAATAGTGGAATTAGGAATATACTGATTGATAGATATGTCCATTTCAATGATTCAATGATCAGAAGTGCCTATATATTCACAGACCTTGGACTTCACAACAGCTGGAACATATGTGAATATGAGGTCTATTCTATTACCAGAAATGTGTGTGGGTTCTTCAATTAGCTGGAAAAAATCAGAGGATGTACAGAATTCAAGCGCAGACCGGCCATGTTGATCTGTGGAGTTTAAATTTAGTCATGCACTGTGCTTTGCATTACTACAATTTCCACAAACAACAAATGAAGCTTTTGAATCCTGCGACTGAGCCATACTAATCCTCTTCATAAGACAGTCCTAGAGAATCGCTGATATTTGGATTACAGTAAACAGCATATGCATAAACAATGTAGAACTTACTCAAAACGTAAAACAAAGGACTTCAAGGCAACTAAACTCCAAATTTTTTGACGATAAACAGGTCTTCCGGACTTAGAGTATACAGTCATACCTTGTGAGTGTGGGATGTTACGACGTTAAGTAAAGTAAAGGGCTTCAAACTCAGGGGTTGAACACTCGATCCTACACTTGTTACTACTTACAAGAGTCTCAGGTAAAAAAAAAATCGTAGTTACGGGACACAACTCTGGAGCTCAAGAAAATTTGACCTTAAGCCCCGAATATTTGAGTAAAGTACTTTGTAAGCCAGAAAAAGTTTGGAGGGAGTGATGGCATGTTGGATGAAGATGGGAACTTGGTCACAGACGAAATGGAGAAAAGGAATCTGTATGCAAGGTAATTTGAAAGACTCCGAAATGTTGGGACTACTGGTAGGGATGAGTGCATTGCAGATTTAAACAAGGCGCTGGAGGTACAAGAACAAGATATTAGTGCACAAGAGGTGAAAGATGCCTTAAAATATGTAAAAAATGGAAAAACTGCTGGTGTGTGCGGGATAACCGCAGATGCTAAAAGCAGGAGGACAAAGGATGGTAGAAGCCTTAAGAATTGTTTTTAGCATAGTTTAGAGAACAGAGGTAGTACCACGTGATTGGAAAAAGGCAATTATGATACCAATATATAAAAATAAGGGAAGCAAAAGGGAGTGTGGTAACTATCGAGGCATAAGTTTACTGTCTGTCCCAGGGAAGATATTCATGAGAGTAATACTTAACGGAATAAGACCTATAGTAGAAGAGAAACTTAGAGAACAGCAGTGTGGTTTTAGAAGTGGAAGGTCAACAGTGGATTAAATTTTCACCCTAAGACAGATAATTGAGAAGGGATGGAAGTATGCAAAGCCAATATTCTGTGCTTTTATAGACTAGGAGAAAGCATATGATTCAGTATGGAGAGATGGAATGTGGAGTGGCAGAACACTATGGTATACCACTAAAAGTGATGAGGATACTGAAGAACTGGTACCAAGGTGTGTGCAGCTGTGTACAGATGGATGGACAGCAAAGTGACTGATTTCCAGTTGGAAGTGGGCTAAGACAGGGATGTGTTATGTCACCCACCTTATTTAATGCATATATAGACCATATAATGAGAAGAGTGATGGAGAATGAAAACAGAGGGGTTAGTATTGGTGGAGAAGTTTCTATGGATTTGGACTTTGCTGATGATGTTGCATTGGTTGGTGATACGTGGATGGTGCTGGTAGGTATGGTAATGAGGATGGAGACAGAGACACAGAATTTTGGCTTGAACATCAGCACAAAGAAGAGCGAGACCATGGTTGTGAGTAGGAATGACGGTTGGGTGCATATGGAGGATAGGACAATCAGAGGACAGGAACTTAAGCAAGTTGAGAAGTCTGTATACTTGGGAAATGTGGTAACAGCAGACAGGAGGCAAATTGAAGATATACAATGAAGAAAACTAGGAGCTGCAAGAGCTTTTGAAGTTCTGATAAGAAACGTGTGGTCAAGGCATGGAATCACCTTGGAAACTAAGATGAGAACATTTAATGCAGTAGCACTACCAGTCCTGATGTGTGGCTTGTCCACTTGGCATTGACCAGAACAGAGGTGAGAAGGTTGGATGCTTTTGAGATGAAGCTGCTGAGGAGGATACTTGGCATTAAATGGGATGATTTTGTTAGGAGTGAAGACATCAGGATGAGATTGAGGCAAATGCCAGTCAGTATCAGTCTTACCGTGCTGCAAAATAGAATTAATCATATAGCTTAGAGAAATTACCATAATTCCTTAAAGAAGAAACTAGAAGGAATCCCTCAGCCTCATCTCTGGTGGACCAAATTGGCCTCATCTATCTTTGGGTCAGGCTCATCTTCCATTCCTCCACTATTAACGGATGGTGGCAGATTGGTTACTGACCCTAAGGAAAAAGTTGAACTGATTCATCGAGCTTTTCAAACTAACCAATCAGCAGTCAATGATACTTGTCGTCGTCCAGAACCCCTTCTTACAAAATTTGCATTTTGCTCCAGGGACGTTCCTGATGGTTTTCTTCCTTTTGTTTAAAAAAAAGTTTTCTTGTGTGTTGTCTCCCAAAGATTAGTAGATTCTATATATTTTTATGTTGATATAGAGCTTTGTGGATGAGCACAAGCTTAGCAATACAGTGCCTGTTCCAAAGAAATGCATATCTGCAATAACCACTGGCCCGTTTCTATTCTCCCTGTACTCTCCAATGTTTCAGAGAAACTTATTTTAAAGCCACTAAATTAGCATGTGGAATCTAAAGGATTTTTTGCTGATGGTCAACATGTGTATAAGAATCAGTTACGTTCCTGCAATACTCTTTTAAATTTGACATGCCATTTACAAGCGAAGCTTGATAAGGGTTTTGAGTGTAGAGTGATTAAAACAGATTTTAGTGCTGCTTTCGATTTAGTAAATCACAAAGTACTTTGCCTCGTGAAGGGGAGGAAGGGGTGGAAATATGTATGAGATCTGCTAATCAATAGTGTTTTCGTTTTGCTGGAGTGCAACCTCATACCCCCATTAACCACCATTCACTAATCCGCTCCATGTCACAAGTGAGACAAGGGCAGCTTCATTTCTCATAAGTGGAGACTTTACTACACCCATGGTCCTATAAGTGATGCGTCGTCTGGACGCTGAACAATTTGGTTTCCAGGCCATCAACAAACTAAAAATAACAATGGACCAAGAACCCTATCCTGTGGATATGTTTTAGGTTTACTTCAAGATTTCCCTACAGGTAGGCAGCAACAAGTTGCTTTTGATGGGATCGTAACTGAAGGAAGACCTTTTGTGTCTGGAGTTCCACAAATAGCGTTCTTGGTCTACTGTTATTTTCAGTGTAGTATACAAGTAATATGGTTGTTGGCCTGGAAAACAAGGTTGTTTAGTAGGCCGACGATGCAACACATGTGGCTGTAGGAAAGTCTCCACTTATAAGAAATGAAGCTTCCCTTAGTCTCAGCTGCGACATAGAGCGGATTAGTGAATGGAGCAGTCCATGGTGATTATGAGGCTGAGCTTCATCAAAACGAAAATACTGTTGATTACCAGATCTCGTAGAGATTTTCCACCCCTTCCTCCCCTTCAGGTGGATGGGACTCTGCTCAATGAATCTGAAGCTTTAACTATTCTAGGTGTAACTTTTGACTCACATCTTACGTTTGAAAAACATCAGATGAAAGTTTCAGTTAGGCCTCATATATTTATAACAGTGATAAAATCATTGCATCCTGTTTTAGGTCATTTGTCTTTCCTTAACTAGAATGCCGTTCTCCATTATGGATATCTGCTTCTGACAAAGATTGATCTCTTTAGGATAGAGTTGTTTGCGGTGGTATTAACTGCATAAAAACGCACACATGCATCATATACAAACATACACACACACACATATATATATGTATATATATATATATATATATATATATATATATATATATATATATATATATGCTTATGGTGTTTATATATATATATATATATATATATATATATATATATATATATATATATATATATATATATATATATATATATATATATAAACACCATAAACAATGCCAAAAACTTCACCTCTTTAAGTTTACTAATTGCATGTTTTTCTTGGGCCATGACTGATTACTGATAGGGTTGCCCTAATCAAATTTGAAACTCTGAACAAAACAGAAAAAGTAACAAGAAACTGAAAAGTAACAACGTATATTAAAATGCTAAAATTCAAAACAGTAGCTTTCGGCAGCGAGGAGACTGACGGACAGACCAACAGAAAATCATGAGAATATGAGGTTATACACAAATACTAAGTTTATGTAAACCAAGCCTAGCATATTAATGATTTTTAAACCATTAACAGGAATAAAAACGCGAAAACAAAAATATTAACAGACATAACTGAGTATAACAGTAAAATAAAATAATATAGGCCTATGTAAAACAAAAGGACTAAAGAACACACTGCTAAAGCACAGACACACACATACATACATACACACACACACACTCTCTCTCTTTGTCTCTCCTTAGCCTCTCCTCGCTCGCTCTCTCTCTCTCTCTCTCTCCTGCCTCTCCTCGCTCTCTCTCTCTCTCTCTCTCTCTCTCTCTCACTGAGGAAAGCAACAGAACCGCTGCCGAAAGCTAATATTTTGAATTTTAGTATCATTGACATTAATGTGGTTATACTTTTTTCACATTTACTGCAACTCGCCACCGAGTTGAATATTCTGCATTACATTACATATCATCAGTACCGTCTCCAATTTGATCACTATCACTAATAGTAACACTGTTCGAGAGGGCAGTGCTCCCCTCACCTTTACGCGCGGGCTGGCTACCACATTGTCACCCTGCTAGCAAAATTCAAAGAGCGTCAATCACTGGAATGGCGATCTCCCTATCGAGTGTTTGACCTCGAGCGGCCATATTGAAAGGTCTCGGTCCAGCTCATAGTACTATACTTTATTACTATTATTATTTCTACTATTATCTTTTTTATCTCATTTACTATCATTGTTATCTTATTATTATTACTATTAATATTTTTACTATTGCTATTATTATTATTATTATTATAACTGTTGCTAGTGTTGTTATTATTTTGATTATTATTATATTATTATTATTAATTATTACTGGACCCAATTTAACAGGATCTAAGCAGTGTCTAATATAAATAGTTCCTGTAAATTACAGGACTTTCTTAGCATACATTCACTAAGCACTAACTAAACAGTAATGTCACTAAACACTAACATTCACAATGCACTTACACTCACTAAACACACTTACTATACACTCACACTCACTAAACACACACTTGCTATACACTCCTATCAATAAACACCCACTTTAACATACACTCACATTCAATAACACTAAACACTCAGTGAAACTCAGCACTCTCTAGGCACTCGATATACACTAAACGCTCGCTAAACACTCACAAAACACCAAACTCAATAAATACTCACATAATATACCACAAACACTCAGTAAGCATTCACTAAACACTCATTTACCCCTAAGCATTCATTAAACACTAAACATTTACTAAGCACTCACTAAGCACTAAACATTCACTAAGCACTCATTATACACTAAACACCCTTTAAACACTAAATACTCACTAAACCCTAAATTCTCATTAAACCCCTAAACACTCATTATACACTAAACAGTGACTCAACATCCACTCATCACTCATTAAACACTCATTAAACACACTAAACATTCACCAAACATTAACATTCACTAAACACCTGCTAAACATTCATTGAATACTACGAAACATTTACTAAACCCAAACATTCACAAAACATTCACTAAACCATAAACAATCACTAAACATTCACTGAATACAGCTTGCAGAAAAGGACTCTGTATCAGCAATCACATTCTCATCTGGAAAGTCTTCCTTGCCGAGATTCTGCAGAAGCTGTGAGTTTTGTTGGAAGATAGCCCATGCAGAGCGCTTCCCAATTCAAGCAAACTGGCTTGTACTATCCAAACCTGTTAGAGCATGAAATGCGAGAAGTGATGCTCTCTGCGAATCTGCGATGTTGATGGAATGAACAGGAACAAAGTGTTGCTTTTTAGGTGTTCCGGCTTTCATCCAGAGAAAGTGGCTGAGCTGTGGCTGAAAGGCAAGAAGGAGAACAAGAACATCAGTGTCTCGGCTCACAACTATAGTTTGTGGGTATCCCTGTTCACTTGCATCCTTCACATGGAGAAGAATCCTAGTGTCCGCCTCTTCATGCTCAGCAGATGACAACTCTGAGACATCTCTCCCTGACAATGTCCACACTTTTGCATGGTCTGTGAATCCTCCGTTTAATACCAGCTCCACTCCTTCTTGATTTTGGAACTTGTTTGCTAACTCTAGGCATAGAAAATTGGCCAAGCTCTTTTTTTTTCATCTAAGGAGATGAATCTATCCCACTGCCCCATGGACTGACTTCTTGTTTGCACATCTCGTCTGAATGCTTTCTTGCCTCTTACTCTCTGACTTCGAGCTGTTGGCTTGATTGTTTTCTTCCTGTACTGGTCAAAGGCAAGGTCAACCCAAGAACAACTGTTGGAAAACATGTGACTGACATAATCAGCAACAGCATCGGCCCATTCGCCGAGAGTTTTAGCGTTCATCCTATTTCCTAGTGTCTGGATCATGGCCATTCCATCAATGACAGTGCATGTTTGCAATGGTTCAGGCGTAACATTGTGTGGCAAGCCTTGCTGGAGAATCTTGCCAAGGTCTGCTTTGTTCTGAGGCAGACGCAGTCTGCCATCAGGCATTGCCAGAGAAAGTGGCACTGCACAAATCTCTTTCTCCAACATTTTGTTCATGTCAATATCTCTGCCTGCTTGCATTGCTGTCACCACACACGTGAGTAGTTTTCTGTTAGCCTTTAGTGCAAAAGTTTTTTCCTTTCCGACATTGACTTCCACAGTGTGCATGCTGTCAAACGTTTTAAAATTCTTTGACTTGATTCTGTTGTGAAAACCTGTTGTCTTCTTAGTGAACCTGTTCTCCACAAACTCTGACTCAATCTGCTTCCCTGTAACTTCAGCATGCAGAAGGTCATTCGTAACTGCTTAACTTGCAATATCACCTGTTGTAATTGAGACTAGTTCTTGGGAATTGCGATCAAATGGATTGTGAATCTCGAACAGGGCAATGAGCTTTTGGTCATTATCTTGGTCTTGCTTCATTCTCTTGGAACCAAAATCTTTATGTGCAAATTCATGCTCATCATCGTCTTCTTCATTGCCCGCTATATTGAACATCGTCTTAGTATCTCTGGTTAGCTGAGCTCTCTCATTGAAAGTTAGGCCCCATCTGTCACGGGCGGTGTCTGTTTTTGTAATCCCCACCAGCCCTCCAGCTACCTTGCCGGCCTTGTTAACATGTTCAATAGCCTGGCCGTCAGGTATTTGTTGAGCTGGTGCTTTGTTTCTTTTGTTACAAAGTCTCCTGCCATAAAGCCTCTGTGCACCTCTGGAGTAGTTGTGGGTAGCATATGCATATCAGCGAGGAAAACAGCTCCCCAGCGTGAGTAATGGAAATGATCAAATGCTCCAAACCAAGGCAGTATTTCAGAAAATGATGTAAGGAACAGGCCCCAGTCTCCCTCACGAAGAGAGCGAGTGAACCTCAGGAGGATGGAGATCAACTTCATGTAGGTTCTCCAATAACAAAAAGTAACATTCTCTGAACAAGAATCTTCAAACTCACTAAACAGGACCTACACCTCTTCAGTTTCTGACTAAAGATCTTCAAGGGAGGAATTGATTTCTCTGTCATCTTTGTTGGCAAAGGCATCTGAAACTCTACCAGCTGCAACTTTTAAGTCGTCTCGGACGAACTTGTCATTTTCCTCTGTCCACGTTGTGAAGCTTGCCCACAGGACTGACCAAAGCGCTTCTAATGTCAGCTTGTGAATGCAAATGACGCGGTTCCATCCTTTCCCTTTCATAACTTGTTCACTTGCTTTTTCACCAAGGACTCCACTTTCAATCCAGATGTTTTCCAGGCCTGAAGAATCCATGTACTGTCCCAACACTTTAGAGAAGTTCATTTGGGTATGGAAACCCCCAAGCATGATTACCATATCCTTACAGCTGTCCTTGTCCCATTAGAGCATTTTTGCTTTGCAATACAGCTGCTCGTCAAAGGTTATGATGGTGTACTTCTCGCCAATCTTCTTTGTCATGGCTTGACAGTTCTGCATGACAGTCCATAATGTGTCAAAGTCATGGGCTGGGGCATTCAAGATTGGCATTGGCCCAACTATTGTCACTGGTGGATTAGGTGTGGACACTTTCTGGTTGAAGCCACTCCAGCCTGGAACAACCTGGTCATTTTGTTTATGGAGCCTGGTCAAGATCCATGCAAGATCTTTTGTTTCAGTCTGTTTAATTTTCTGGTCATCAGGGGAGTACCAAGAATTCTTTACTGATTCTGAAAATACAGGCTCTGGTTTTGAGGTGGAAATGTTGGCCTCTTGGACACCCATAATCTCAGGTGGAGCGTGAAGAACCTTTGACCGACCAGTCTTTATCTGAATATCCATTGCTGTCTCCTGTTGTCCTTTACGTCTGATGGCCATGTACTGACTGGCGTGAAAGGTGCCAGACCCAGTCAATGTCTCCTCAATAATGTCAATATTGTCATTAGAGTATTTCAAATAGCTAGTAGTAGGGGGGACATTGAGGAAATTTCTCGGGATCATGATATTTCCATTCTCTTGGAAACGTTGAATGACATCATTTGCGATAGCTGTGTCAATTCAGAGGATTGTGTCATACCCTGCTGTGTGAGCGGCTGCATGAAAGAGATTGACCAGGTCCTTTGAACGTGTAGCCTGGTGTAGAGCAAGACCAAGGCCAAGGTGCTTGGGAGTCATTTTTTTGCCTCTTGATGCCACAAAAATAATGTCCTGGCAGATACTGAGAACTTTGTTTTTCATCTGTACCTCGTACTCGTCATCACCATCCATCTTGTCAGTGTTGTCACCGACACAGAGGAGCTTTATGAGCATGTATAAACGCTCAGGAACAATTTTCTCTGCATTGTCTGTCGTAAGTCCACCTATTATGTCATGCCCTGGAGTGTGCTGAACATCACTGTGAATCTTCACGGCTACTCTAAATATCCAACTGAGAATCTCATCCTCATGCTGTTTGATGTCATCTTCTTCAGAACTGGTTCCTTCTTCAGACAAGTCATCCAAAACCGTTCTCATGGCAACATCAGTGAAACCGGAGGGCACAATCATAAGGGGCTTCGTTACATCCAACGGCTGAACAAATGTAACCTTATCACTGCCGAAATAGAGTTCTACCCTCTGCTTGAAATTGTAGCCTTTGTACGCTCCAGCCTCTTTTCCAAAATCTTTAGACAGAAGCTTACTGTAATGTTCCCAGACAGTCTTTAATGAGAACATGTGTCCTTTTTCCATCTCCTTCTCCAGTTTAGTCATTACATTTCTGAAGCAGATACCTTCTGGAGACGGGCTTTTCTCTCCACATTGCTTATCATACTTTCTGCAGAAAGAGACATAACACTTTAGGTGATATTTTCCTTCAGCAGCCATCAAGTCTGATACACCTGCAAACCTGCGGCGCATGGTAGGATCAGATTGTGCCAAACTAAGCCTGGTTTTCCAACAATATCAGTTTGACAGAAAGCACATTTTGATCAATCCATTGCACTATGGGCAGATCTGAGGGACTTTTGCTCATGTTGGGTTTCTGAGAAGGTTGATGTGCTTGGAGTTTGTTCTTTATCAGTGACAGATTTAAGTTTGTCTAATGCCTTTTGGTGAGTAAAATCACTGTAACATGACCTGTGCCATTAAATGTGGTGAGCATATTCAGATATAGAATATTTTCGAATTCTTGAAAATGCATTCACATATTTAGAGTCATTATATTTCTCTCTTTGTTTACAACATTCAGCTCCAGTTTGCACTCCAACAATTGTAGTTTTCCGTAGAGATTCTGATTTGCTTGTTTTTGAACTGTCCTGGCAAATGAGGCATTTATCCCAGTCTACACTGTCTTCTTCTCGACTCCTTGAGCCTCCTGTGAGAATTCTGCTAGCAGCCTTCATTTTTTATTCCTAGAACGCAAAGGAAATACACAGTTAGTATATATTTAGAACTATGTAAAACAGTGAATAGTAAAAGTGTATGTAGGGTTTTACTGGGCTCAGATGGCTATCCTGTATCTTACGCTCATCAATTCCACAAATACAAATTGACACTACGACTTCACAAATCAGACTCCGTATATTCTCGTTTCAAAAGCGGTCATCAGGTACACGTGTCACGTGACCAACCAATGAATATATACGAAAATAACAAATAAAAATAAATAACAAAACTATAACATAAAACCCCACAACTCAAATAAAACGTTTAAATAAGATAATATCAAAATAAGAAATTACAGAATTTAACATACAGCTAAACATACAAACATAAAATCAAACTACACCCAAATTCCAAGGTTATACGTTACATCAAACGATCACCAAACACAACCGAAACACGACGATGCGCAAAGTTGTAACAGGTCAACCACAGTCGAATCTGATTACTATTATTAGTAAACATAACTTAATCAATACGAGTTCACTACAAGTATAAGCTAGGTTTAAAAATCTATGCTTTGCATTTTGTATATTAAGGGTTCTAATTCTTAGCAATGTGAATTAGGAACCCCTACAAATTTTGTCAAATATTTTTGAAAAATAACTTTTTTTGGAGAATGTATAATACACCTAGGTTTATCTTAATACCACAATCAACTTATACACGATGGAAAACATAGGAATTGACTCCAACATTGTGAGTTTATTGCAATTAGAAGCTGAAATATGACAAAAAGTTTAGAAATTGGCGGCCATTTTGAAAACTGTCATGGCGGCCATACTATCCATATCTATAATGTCCAACAAGTGGATTCATATTTATCTTTATCTGGACAATCTATTTAGACTTGTTGGACTATTCTAACATGCAATCAGCAGGGTGTTGCATATTTTCCGACTTTGGCTTCCTGACTATATATACCTTCTTTGGCAAAATTAGAATTTCTGAGCACCAGCAGTTCCACATATTGTTTCAATTCATTTGCTTCTTTTTATTCACAAAAACAAGAGAATGGTAATAATTTTTAAAGGATTATTGATAATCTATACTTAATTTCTCATATTCAAGTATATATTTATAATTTATGCATATATATGAAATCTATAGGAGGTGCTGCAGTTCCACAGTACCTACTGACGAGCTGCCACATCTCTCAATGTTGGACTGTGGAATTGCCTCACAGAGAATGCCATGCAATTGGAACGTCAAAAGTTCAAGAGATGATGCAGTGCATTACTACCCTAATGATATTCTCCTTGCATTTTAATACATTTATTAATCTATAATTTATTTTTAATAAGTGGGATCTCTTCTTTCTGTACTTCACTTTAACTTCTCTTACTTCTTCCTAATGAACACCATATTCTTTGGAAGCTTGAATTTCAAGTCAATGGCCCCTGTGAGCTTATTCCTTATAAATAGGGTTGATCTTCTGAATAATTATGTAATATAATAATAATAATCATCACCTTTTCCTTTCTGAAAAACTATGCTATTTATATATTTGATTATACTGAGTTACTGAGACTGGCTCTTTTGCAACGTTTTACAGAACAGAAATAAACTTTAGGTTATCTGAATCTCATCGAAAAAGAATATAATTTTATTGATACTTGTACATAGGTAAAAGAGAAGGTAAAAATTCTTACAAATGGAAAAATATCTTTAAAATATACTACTTTGCAAACACTGTTTGAAAATATGTCATAAAAGAACTATACTACTTTGCAGACTCTGTTTGAAAATATGTCATGAATGAGCTATACTACTTAGCAAACTCTGTTTGAAAATATATCATAGATGAGCATAAAGTTGTATGGAATTAGCATAAGTTAAGGTGACACATGACAATGAATAAGAAACTATGAAAAATCATTGTTTTACGGCCATATGTATGAGTGAGAGCTAATACTTGGTATAACTAAGTCAGCTTCAATTTCACATCAGTGTTACTGACAATGTGAGGCCTAATACAGGAAGAACCCATATTGTCCTATATTTTAGTCATCTGCCAAAGAGTAACTTCGTCGCAAACGGGCGAACTCTTCAAACTCAATTTTATCGATGGACCGAGCCCTTCGCACTGGGAACTTCTGAGCGGCAGGATTGGGGTGCATGAGTTTGAAAGGAAGGTCAGCACAAAGTTCCCCACCGATGGCACCACAACTGAGCTTTACCTTGACAGAATATGAAACGATGATACCCAAGGCATCGTTAGAGCTCTTGCCCATGGGCACTAAAGTAGAAGATGCCAAATTAACGTCCTGATCCTTTATATGACCTTCAAAGGCAATTCCAAAACGTTTTTTGTTAGAAGAAACCAAAGGGGTGATGATGAATGTTTTGGTAAAGCTGTCTCCTGGGGTGATCGGACAACCTTCCTTTGACTCAAGAGAAGCCACAACCCGATTGAACTGCCTGCTGATCATTGTAACTTCCACATGTTGAATCACCTCAACATTTATGTTCTTCACGGTCTTCTTCGAGCCATTATTGACGCACACCTGAGCCTCGATGGACTGCCCATGCTGATAAATTTCTCGGCTCAAGCTGAGCTCCAAGTTCAACCTGCCGGATGAGAGGGTGAAACCTCGGCTGACTAGGGTATGTGGGCGACGAGAGGTGACCTCCAGAGGAGCAAACTGTACTCGCCTCACTGCAAAACTGACTGAATTCCGCTTATGAGGACGTTCTTCCTTCTTCTCGGCTACATAAAGTCGTAATTCGTAGGTAACACCCAAAGGCTGACTCTGAAAGTGTCAAAAGGAAACTTCATCACATATAGGTACAGAAATCACACAGAAAAAGACATTGGAAATAGGCATAACGAAAAAATTATTGTCATGTCTAAAAAAGAATATAATTGTTGTCACTATTCTTTTCATATAATCTCCAACATATATGGAACTGTGAGGAAATGAGAGGTAATATTAACAATAATAAAAATTTAAATATGATAAAATCATATAAGAATGAAGGATGCTTTACTACTGTGTATTGCTAAAAGAATGATTGAATGACCATATTCAAACAAAAAATAAACCAAAAAACCAGGAACACGAGACAAAGCTAGTAACTAAAGTGTCCCGCCCTATTCTATTATATTATATATTAAGAATAAAAAATCAGCAAAAATTAAAAATGGTAATCAGAATCTCTAGTAAGTCTTCAGAAATTTTCTTTTCTGCTGCTCTTCAGTTCCTTTCTTCATCTACCTCAATTTTTATACTAATATACTATTCCTCCTACTTAACAGGACAGTTACTTCTATTCACTCCTGTCTATAAAGATCTCAATGAGTGATGTGATGTAGAAGCCTTTGTATATATGTAGTGTTTGTAAACGACATTTGTCCTGGTTTGTTTTTATTAGGTGTTGACATGCATAGGGTGTGCTCAGCAGAATGTACTAGTATATAAATAACACTAACCATACCTTGGATTGGAACTTATCCCGAATATTATACAAAAGCAACAGTCGAAACAAAATGTCCAATTGTGGAATCTTCACCAATAAAACAACAAAATAATATGATCAACTTTTCCAATTGAGCCTGGGACTCTGACCAGATAGACAACATCTTCCTTAAGGCAGTGATGAAGTGGATTAAGGCAATTAACAGAACCCACGAAGGCTCACCAGCATCCCCAGGCATCAAATAATGACATACCTCCTACTATATATAATGAAACTCCTTCTGTTATTCACTACTTCATAAGTGCGGAAGTAAGTCCACTGAAGTATAGTCCTTAGCTTCAAAACAGAGTGTGTATATATATATATATATATATATATATATATATATATATATATATATATAATATATATATATATATATATATACAGTGGAACCTCAACCTACCAGCGAACCAACGTACGAGTTTTCCGAGATACGATCAGTTGCTCGGACGATTTTTTGCTTCAGCATGCGAGCAGAATTTTAACGTACGAGTTCGAGGCACGCGCAGCAGCTCTAAGTGTATATTTTCGAGGCGCACGCAGCTCTGAGGGTATGAGTCACAGCATCCCATCTCTGAGCCTTTCTCTCTCTATCGCTGTCTACACGTGGTAGAGTAAACACTGAGATTCGTTGCGCGCACAGTTTTTTTGCATTTGTTTGTGATATTCTGTGAAATCGCAACTTCTAACTTTGTTGTAACCATGGCACCAAAGAAAGCAAGTGGTAGTGCGAGTACCGAGAAGAGGAAGATGATGTCCCTCGAAATAAAGCTTGAAATCGTCGAGAAGCATGAGCAAGGCATGTGAGTAAAGGAATTGGCCAAGCACTACAACCGTACAACGTCAACGATCTGCACCATCTTAAAGCAGAAGGAGGCCCTAAAGAAAATTAAGCCAGCCAAAGGTGTTAAGATTATTTCAAAGCGCCGTACAGATGTGCATGAGACGATGGAGAATCTGCTGTTGGTGTGGCTGACGGAAAAACAACTTGCCGGAGATAGCGTCACCGAGGGAATAATCTGCGAGAAGGCGCACAGTATTTTTTCAGATTTACAACAGCAAACCCCAGGCACTTCAACGGAGGAGGAATCCTTTAAAGCCAGTCGGGGCTGGTTTGATAATTTTAAGAAAAGGACAGGGATTCACTCCGTTGTTAGGCATGGTGAGGCAGCAAGTGCTGATGTAAAGGCAGCAGATGAGTTCGTGAAAACTTTCGCAGAATTCGTCGAGGCAGAAGGATACATTCCCCAGCAAATCTTCAACTGCGACAAGACAGGGCTCTTCTGGAAGAAGATGCCGAGGAGAACATACATCACCAAAGAGGAGAAGAAGATGCCAGGACACAAACCTATGAAGGATAGGTTGACCCTCGCCCTGTGTGCAAATGCGAGTGGCGACTGCAAAATAAAGCTGCTACTCATATACCATTCGGAGAACCCCAGAGCCTTTAAAGCACACAAGATAATAAAGGAGAAACTCCATGTTATGTGGAGGGTAAACCCTAAGTCGTGGGTCACCAGGCAGTTCTTTATCGGCTGGGTAAACCTTGTGTTTGGTCCTTCGGTGAAGAAATATTTGAAGGACAACAACCTGCCCCTGCGAGCCCTTCTCGTCCTCGACAATGCTCCTGCACATCCACCACAGATTGAGGAAGAAATACTCGACGAGTATAATTTTGTGAAGGTTCTCTACCTTCCTCCAAACACCACCTCTATCCTCCAGCCAATGGACCAACAGGTAATATAAAATTTCAAGAAACTCTACACCAAGCACCTGTTTCGCCGTTGCTTTGAGGTGACGGAGAACACAAACCTCACCCTTCGAGAGTTTTGGAAGGACCATTTTAACATAGCAATAGGCCTCAAAATCATCGATATTGCCTGGCAGTGGGTTACGAAAAGGACCTTGACCTCTGCTTGGAAGAAGCTGTGGCCTGAAAATGTGGCTGAAAGAGATTTTGAAGGGTTTGAGATTGAGGAAGAAGAGGAGCCAGTGGAGGAAGAGATCGTGTCCATTGGCAAGACTACAGGTCTGGAGGTGGATGAAAGAGACATCGAGGAACTCGTTGAGGAGCACTCCGAGGAACTTACGACTGACGAGTTAAAGGAGTTACAAGAGCAACGGCACACAGAAGCATTAACTGAAGCTACTTAGGAGGGAGAGGAGACAGAGCCGGAGATAATCAGTACAAAAGAACTCAAGGATATTTTGGTAATGTGGGAGAGGGTGGCACGTTTTGTTGAAAAGAACCATCCTGAAAAAATTGCAACGAGTCGTGCGACAGAGCTTTTCAACAACACGTGCCTACGTCGTTTCAGAAACATTCTCAAAGGGAGAATGAAACAGACTTCCTTAGACATGTTTCTTGAGAAAAGGCCTTCAGCTCAAAGTGAGCAAAGTGTGGCAAAAAGGCCAAGAATTAGTGAAAGTGAAGAGAGTGATGAGAATTAAGCTAAAAGAAAAAAAAAAAAAATGTTAAGTAGCATTTAAGTTTAAGATATGTAAAGCAATTGTTAAGTAGCATTTAAGTTTAGTTACAACGTAGTGTACATTTACGTACGAATGTAGCGATAGCAAAACAGTCATCCGTCCACCTCCGCCTGTCTCCTCTACCCACAACCTCCACTGTCTCCGTTAGCTCAAGTCGTCTCATCTCCAAGGTAAGTAAATTGTATAAAACCTTATTATATCTTCATATTTTCTTTCTATTTTGTTATTATATAATATTTGTTATGTAAAAACCTTTTTTCCTTATGAAAAAACAAGAAAAATGAAAAATATGAGGTGCCATTTTGAGGGTTGGAACGGATTACGGCTGTTTCCATTATTTCTTATGGGGAAAATTGATTTAATGAGCGAGCATATTAAGTTACGAGCTCGACCACGGAACGAATTAAGCTTGTAAGTTGAGGTTCCACTGTATATATATATATATATATATATATATATATATATATATATTATATATATATATATATATGTATGTATATATTGTTACGAAGTGCCAAGTATCTGGTTACCAATCATCGACTGTTACCTCACAAAAGCCAGACACCTGAACCCTCATCACAGGTATTAAACGACTGAATACTCTAAAGGCAACAGTGATCCCTTAACAACTTACCAGTATTGCAGAAAATCAGACTAAGTTCATCAAAACAGATGTGAGGTAATCTTGTAAGTAATTAAATTAATCAAAGGGCATCACTCCTTCAACAACTTTAAAAGTCTAAGTATTTCCCTGATTTCAGAAGTCTAAGTACTTCCCTGGTTCTAAGTCACTTCAAATAAATTGAAGGAAAGCAGATCAATTACCACTCTATGTTTCTACCTTAACATCAATATAATCAAATGCAAATATACTGTTTAGAAATGAAATACTTATAATAAAGATTTTAAATACAAAAATTTATTATGAAACTCAAAATTTATAAGTGAAACTCACAATATCAGGGAAAATTACTGTTACTTGAAAACAAAGTAAATTTTAATTAATTCTTGAATTAAATTAAGTAAAATTAAATGAAAATTAATTTATCACAAAATTCAAGAAAATTAATTCAATCAAAATTCAAAAGCATTAGGCAATAATTGAAGATTTGAAATTAATTCACAAGTGCTAAACAATAATAAAACTTGAAAAGAATTCTAAGTAAATGCAAATTAATTCACAAGTGTTAAATTTAATTAAATGTGCAATGATTAAGCAATGAAAATAACTAAGTCAATTAAATTGTGAATGTAAATACAGAAAAATGTGGACAGTATCAAAATAAAAAGGCACACTTCAACAAGAAAATGAAAAAATGCACAAAATGAAACAAACACAAAACACAAAAATTTGCGATGTGTAAAAGTGTAAATCTTTTCACTCAAAACATTGTAACCATCAGTTTTTACCAAACCACTGTTCCGTTCAGTTATTAGTTTCTTACCAAACCATCATAACCATCTGTTATTAGTTATTAATTAACCATTGTTCCTATCCGTTATTAGTTATTAGTTAACCATTGTTCCTATCTGTTATTATTTATTAGTTTCTTACCTAACCATCATAACCATTAGATATTAGTTGCAACTAATAAAAATATGACACACTTCACCTTTTTGGTATACCAACTTCTTTCTTTGCTGCAGTCTTGTTTTACACTTTCACAAAAACCAGGCACCGTTACAACAACAATGTTTGTTCAGATTCCATAAAAAACACTATTTAACACTAAATAAACTTTAAGAAATATCAAATATGAAATTCTCAAGTTACGAGTGACCAATTTACGTTACGTTAATATAATCTCAAGGATGTTGAGGGAGAGAGAGAGAGAGAGAGAGAGAGAGAGAGAGATGTTAACGCCTCGAGAATCTAAGATCTAATGAAATTCTTCTCCCTTGCGGAAACTGGACAGGGGAGATGACAAAACGTTTTTGGCACAATAATGCTTCTAGAAGCTTCGAAATCTTACGCAACTTTACTTACAAAATGTGTAACCTGCAGGTGGCACTCGGCAAAGACATACGCGTACAAGACCAGTATACAATAATGTTCATACCCGATCGAGACGAAGGAGAAGTCCCTTATCACACATGATGACAGATTCCCAAAACTCATTGAAGATTCGAGCTCGCTTATCAAACGTGTTGACAGATTAGGAAAGCAAACGGAGATCTCACAGTTCCTCTAATCTCACAGTGCTGACATAATAGGGAAAAAATCGTAGTTTCGAACGGACAAAGAAAATCTCTCTCTTTCTACGTTCCATGTATATATATATATATATATATATATATATATATATATATATATATATATATATATATATATATATATTCTTTTACAATATGTTATGCGAAATCTGAACACACATTTTAAACATCCTATCTGTAAACTATCTAGGAATCTGAAAAGATGTTGCACAATAATTCTACATAACATTTTATACAGTCACAGAGGAGATATATGCATTTTGAAAGTAGCAATATAAATATATATATATATATAATATATATATATATATATATATATATATATATATATATATATGTATATATACAATATATATACAGTAGTACCTCGAGATACGAAAGGCTCTACTTACGAAAAACTTGAGATACGAAAGCCAGTGCGAAAAATTTTACTGCTCTACATACGAAAAGTTTTCAAGATACGAAAGGTTGTTGCTGTAAAGTCCCGAGATTTGCCCGGACCACCGAGAAAAATGTTAAAACTCCCGCGCCGCCAACTGAGTAAACTCGCCACCATCCTCCCGCTCTCCCATTGATTCCTGATGCTAGTCACCCCATAAGGTCCTGCTCTCCTATTGGTCAGCATCTACCCCTTGTGCTTTAAGTATTCTATTGGTAAAAGGATGCTGTAAATTGAAAAACTTATTCATGCAATACATTTAATAAAAAAAAAAAACATTAGGTAAAGATAGAATAAAGAATAGAAATGAATGGTTATTATACTGTTTGGTAGTTTCAGTAGTTGAAGAGAGATAATGAAAATTTATGGCTTACTGTGTAAAGTGATTGCTTGTCGATCGTTCGATACTCGTAAGTGCTGGATGTAAACAGACGTTTGGAAGCTTTTTTTTGTTTGTTTATTATAGTTAATGGTTACTTAATAACTATTTGCAATACATTTAATAAAAAAATTGTGAATTAGATATCATAAAATATAAAATAAATCAGACTGCCAACAAATACGTATTTTTTAGAATTCTTCTTCTGTTTTATTATTACGTTACGTATACGTATGTTTCATTATAGCTGTCAGTAACTCGATATCTCCATTAGGTAAAGATAGAATAAAGAATAGAAATGAATGGTTATTATACTGTTTAGTAGTTTCATTAGTTGAAGAGAGATACTAATGACAATTTATGGCTTACTATGTGCTAGGAAAAATGATTGCTTGGCGTTCGTTTGATACTCGTAAGACGGGTAAGAGCTGAATGTAAACAATCGATTGGAAGGTTTGTTTTTTGTTTGTTTGTGTATTATAGTTAATGATTAATTAATAATTATTTGAAATGAGTACATACTGATTATTTATACATTTTATTGGCATATTCTAAGCTTTTAGCTCTTAGGTTTAGATGTCAGAATCATAGACTAGGCTACAGTAGCAACCGCTAACATAGGCTAGGCTTATTGCTAAGGGATATATGCTAAAGTCCTAATAAAATGGGGTTGAACATTACATACAGTTGAATATTACTCAAGTATGTACAGTATTTTGCCTTTTTGGAGTCATATTTCTTCCGTCGGATCGGCGTTGTAACCCTAGAGCATGTGTTTTAGGCCTGGAAATATAATTTACTGGGGTGTTTTTGGAGGGCTTGGAACGGATTAACCATTTTACATGTAAAATGTGTTCCAAGATACGAAAAACTCATGATACGAAGGCCGCCTCGGAACGGATTAATTTCGTATCTCGAGGTACCACTGTATATATATATATAATATATATATATATATATATATATATATATATATATAATATATATATATATATAATATATATATGCCTAATGTTTAACTGCAGAGAGTGCAGATGCAGAAATCGAGGGATGCAGCATTACTAACGTTATTGCATGAGTGCAGCAAGCGCATTGCAAATGATTGAACTGAAGTTAGTTCATACCAAAGTTTGGTAATTTCCTCATTTCAATAATTTACATCACTGATTTTTTATAGCATAATTTACTTATTTGTTCGTTTTTATCATCATTTGTTTGTTTTTATTTCATCTTTTTGCTTATTTGCAAACACACTACTCAGTATGTGTATGTGTCCAATTCTTGGGCAGTTTTTACTATTGAAGTGATCATTACCATTCAGGTTTAAGTTTTGTAAATAAATTGTTAGTGTGTTACACTGTGATATTGTTGTGTCAAACCCTTGGAGAGTCCTAAAGCAGCGTAGTCAAAATTCCATCCTCTGTTCATAAAACTGAGAGATTCACGAGAAATAATTTGAATGATAAAGATCGAATTCCTACTCCTTATCTGAGAGTTGCAAGCAAAATAGTCTGGATTCTAAAGGATTAGAAACCGTCTCTGCAGACATCCGCGAAAGGTTCGGGACTGAGAGGAAAGAGGCTGAAAAGTACGAAAGCTCAGCTAGGTCCGAGAAATATTGGCGCTCGCAGAAGGCGCACTAGAATAACTGTTAAGTAATTCTACTCCTACCTCAGGCAGAAGCCGTGAACATTTTAGTTTTAACTGAGAGTGAAAAGAAGACAGAAGTTGTTTGCATTTAGATGAACTCCTCCCTCTTACCTAGATTTCCCGACCTACAAATGTTCTCTGTAAAAATTCTTCTGCGCATGCAACTGCACTGTAACGTTACATATATATATATTATATATATATATATATATATATATATATATATACACATATATGTATGTACAGACGGCCAACGAAGAATTGGCGTAGTTTCTTAATTCATTGTTCGTTATGGAAATATTGCCATATGCAGGTGCCAGATTATTTACTTAACAATAAATAACATTTCCTTTCAAAGGTGCTATACTTGAAATAAATTACATTAGAACTGAGTAGACTTATTCAATGTATTAAAGATAATTATTTTGCAAAGTAAGGAAAATATATACCGATGGGTCCACGATTTCTAATTTTATTCTCAACTCTAGCTTCGTGACAGCATACTGAAGATTTTGAAGTTGGCTTTGCTGCCGCTCGAGTCTTAACTCAACGTATCGTACTGCACTGGGGTGTTGTCATTTCGTCTCCTACAGCCGATAAATAATACATCAAGTCGTTAACATTCTTTGAAAACAATGTTTAGTTAAACTAATTTTGTCCTTTGATCAATAAAATAATTTGCATGACACATTTAGTGGGCCTAAATTGGACTTCTGATTTTCCCAAATGATTTGCCTAGGTCTATTTTCAGCAGTATACTCTCTCGGATACGTAATATTAATGAATATTTAAATCGACTATATATATATATATATATATATATATATATATATATATATATACATATATATATATATATATATATATATATATATATATATATATATATATATATCATATATATATATATATATATATATATATATATATATATATATATATCTATATATATATACTATATACACATATATATTAACCTGCTTTATTTGACTATTCCCGTTATTCTTGTTTTATTAGCCATGTTCGCCTTTCTTCTTATCCTTTCATAATTGCTTAACATAATTAACTCAGACCTAGCTCTTCAAAGTCAAAAAGCAATCATAAAAAAATCAAACGAATTTAATTCAGCCTTATTTTTTTATCGAATTCCTTGCATATCATCCGGTTTCATTTGGACACCTTGGAAAGCTGTGGGAATCAAAACTGACGAATACATTAAGAAAGGCTAACTTTCCTTAAAGCTTTCTTAGGTTGATCTTTTTGTAGCTATTCATTTCTTCTATATAGAAATTAATTCAAATTAGTTTCACATGTATACCTACTAGACCTACTACCATAAACATACTATAAGTAGGTGAAAGGATAAGAAATATGAAAGGTGACGTTCTCGTTTAAGTCTATTTCATATGTTTTTTTTTCTTTTCAAGAAAAACCTACTGCTTTAATCAAGGGTTGCTCTTTGACGACTACAGGGTGTAACATGAGTGTATGCACATATTTTGTGGAATGAAAGATAAAGTTTCTTTGAACAGAAAATATTTTATAAACATGCATTTTAAAAAAAGTCGTCTGTTGTCGGTGCGGGGAATTTTGAAATAACCGTTATCATTAGTGATACTTTCACGAGATGGAGTTCGTAGTGAGAAGTCGGATTAGGCCGATGTTAATAAAGTATCTCCCAATAAAATGTATTCTTTAGGTTTTGAAGAAAAAAAATGCATGCATCATTGAAACCGTTTCCCTCCCTATCCGTGGTATTCACTGGCCACCGATAAAAAACAAAACAAAAAGAGTAAGCCTAACTGAATCTCTCATCCATCAAAGATAAGTTTGCTTATTCATTAGACTTATTCATTAGACAACTATCAAAGACTTCAAGTGTAGATTTAAAAATATCTTCCTCTCCATCTAAAGTATTCATCAGACACCAGTCATAAGCGTAGAGCTAGTCAGCAGTTTGTGAAATTCCAATGTTTTGTGTAAAATTCAACAAATGGAATAGTTCAACTACCTTCACCTTAATATTGAAATGATAATTTAAGGACTATGTTTATGGGATACCATTAAAGATATGCTAATTAAGAATAGTCCCGTAACAAATAACAACATCATTTACAAAATTCCTTGTAAGGATTGCCCATCGTTTTACGTTGGTCAGTCTAGTAAAAATTTATGTGTTCTGATTAAACAGCATATGTATTCAGTTAGAACAGCCCAGACTTCAAATGCATTGTTTATCCATCTGAGTGAAAAATCTCATTGTATTAATTGGGGTGATACCTCGGTAATTGCTAGATCTAATGATTATGTTTCAAGAAATTTACTGGAATCGGCAATTATACAAATCACTAATAAAAACAACCTAAATCTTAGTCTGGGAATGTACCATTTGGACCCATATATTTGTAAGATGTTTATGAAGGACCTCAAAATAAATGAACAACTAATAAATTAGTCCCACATGTATATAGTTATTATTTCTCTCTCTCTCTCTCTCTCTCTCTCTCTCTCTCTCTATCTCTCTCTCTTCTCTTCTCTCTCTCTCTCTCAGTCTCTGGTTCGATTTCTCTCTCCCTCTTTCTCAGTGCTCCGATATATCTATATTAGATTTTCTTTCGTCTTTTCATTAATAATAATTTTTGTTGGGAAAATTTGTGTAAAAATTCATGATATTAAATTGTATATGCTGCCGTGTTGTTTTCAAAATGTACTGTTTTCTGGAAGAATCACTTGTTTACTGCGGGTATCCTTCAAGGTGTGGCTAGCCTATGGCGACTCCTCCTCTCTGTAGAGTGAAAATCGCCCTTATGGCTAATCTTGTAGTGTCAGTTTGTATATTAAGCCTTCTTTTGACTATGGTGTTCTTCGTAAAATCAGTTTGCCTCAGTAAAGGGTCCGAATAGGACCGAAAGTACTCGGCTATCTCGCTTTTTTTTTTCATTTTTTTCCTTCGTGGCAAAAAAACCTTTATATATATATATATATATATATATATATATATATATATATATATATATATATATATATATATATATATATTATATATATATATATATATATATATATATATATATATTATATATATGTACACACATTTACATATTTGTAATAGCTGCATGAGTCTCCATGCTATGTTAATCAGTAACTATAGTCCATTACAAAAATGAGAATTTTCCTGTAATTGACCCGATGAGCTTTATGCCTTACATAAAACTGTCTTGAACGAGATGATAAGATGCTTATATAATAGACAGTTATTTCGAAATTAAACTTCAGAAAACTTACTGTGTCGTCATTTCCACTGTCAAGGAAGACTGAGCAAGGAGCGTGATGAGGTAAATTGATGCTGAACGGATGGGCATTGGCTCCAAAGTTCTTGAGCAGTCTCTGTTGGATGTCGCTCAGGTCAGACTCAGATTCTTGGAAAGAAACGGGGGTATTGACCAGCTGGAATTCCTTGAAGAAGCTCAGTCCCATCACCTCATCTTCCGGCCTCCCGTAGCGGTAACTGACCGCCACTCGCGCGAAGATGCGTCTTCCTCGCAGGTACTCATCGTCGACCACTACCACGCCATCGACGGGAGCTGTGTGAGTGATATGGTCGACGAAATCTCTTCGACTTAGATATGCAGTGACTTTGCCTGAAATACGAAACAAGCAAACGTAAGATGAAAGTATATGCAACAGAATTGTCATTTCTGAACATCTTATGCCAGAAACCAACGTAGTATA
>NC_061108.1:69148614-69216114 GCF_015104395.2 Macrobrachium nipponense
AAAAAAATGGTGAAATTAGAGAGTATTGATTCACTTGTTCAAACTGAATGCCTGCGTATCGCAAATCTTCACGAGAGAAGAAATCGGGCAACTATTGTGGAAAGAGAGAAGGTGTTTGATGAGCAACTGTGTCCAGGATGCATATCAGTGAAATTTTTATTCAATGCTAGGTAATTTAATTCAAACCTCCAAACATACCTAATTTGTGTGTGTGTGTGTGTATGTATATATATATATATATATATATATATATATATATATATATATATATAATTTAATTCAAACCAAACATACCTATTTGTGTGGATAAATATATATATATATATATATATATATATATATATATATATATATATATATATATATATATATATATATATACATATACATAATGTATATATATATGTGTGTGTGTTTTTATATATGAATATATATACATGTATATAAATGTAAACTGAAATAACAACAGTACGATCTATACTTCTCGATTTCTTCACATGATTTGGATACGCTTGTCACTACAAACCCTAAGATCCTAAGGGAAGAATATTAAGATATTCTGACGTTCGTAGCAGGATTCGGACTCGCACCTGGAGTATCAGAACGAGGTTGTGCCGGTATGTGACCTTGTTCTGATACTCTAAATGTGGGTTCGAATCCTGCTACGGACACCAGAATATCTTTATGATCTTATATACGTATATACACTGTATATATATATATATATATATATATATATATATATATATATATATATATATACCTTCAGTAATACTTCTCAGTTCTTTACAGAAGAATCCCCAGTAATACTCTTGATTAGAAAGACGAACTGTTTTTGTAAAAATATATACAGAGCTTATAGCTATTGTCCATCCTTATGTGGAGTTGATCACATAAGGATGGACAATAGCTATAAGCTCTGTATATATTTTTACAAAAACAGTTCGTCTTTCTAATCAAGAGTATTACTGGGGATTCTTCCGTAAATAACTGAGAAGTATGGTACGGTGCTCTTATATTTTACACACATGGGCGCGCGCGCACACACACACATATATATACACACACACACACACACACACATATATATATATATATATATATATATATATATATATATATATATATATATTTATATTTATATTAGTCAGAGATGAATGCATGTTCTATAAGCAAATATGTGTATTTTTATATTTAACTGTTGTTCTAGCTTAGTTTTTCCTTCTCTCCTGTAATTTTTTCCCCCTGCCCTCTTTCTTTGCCCTTTTTTGAAGAAGTGTTCCATATAGATTTTATCAATTCTCCTTTATTCGTTAGGTTCCTCATTTGGATTTCCTGATATTCACTTCTCTTCTAACCCCTATGCTTCCTTTGTTTGTGGTGCATTGTCAGGAATTGCTCCTTTTTTCAGTCTTTTAACTCAGATTTTTAATTGATTTTTTCTGCACTTCCTTCCTACTTAGTAGTGTTTGATGGCAAAGGAATGCAATCGTTTTCTCTCTATCATTATTGTGTGCGTGCGAGTGTCATACTTTTCCTGTAGGGGACCACTCTTTTAATATAAGTCTTCTTCTTTTTCTTCTTATTATTATTAGCTTAGTCCCGTTTCTATAAGGGGTCACCGTATTAGATGAGCCTCTTCCATCTACCTCTGTGTGTGCTTCTGCTTCCCTTCACTCTCAAATCCTCCCTCACACAGTCTCTCCATCCTTTCCTCTGTCTTCCTCGTCTACTTTTACCCCGCACTTCCATCTCCATAACAATTATGCCTTCTAATATGGTCTCTCTCCTTTCTCAGTAGGTGTCCGTACGATCTCAATCTCCCCCTCTTGCACTTTCTTTGCTGATCATCTTATATGATTATTTCCAATCCTATCCACCATAGTTACACCAGACCTACATCTTAATAGTCTCATCTCATCCTATATAGACTATATAGGCATTCTTACAGGTCTGTAGGAGGACTGCAGCGTCCTCCATTGGCAGTGTTCTCAACAATACAAGCACTGCTTTAGTTATTCTTCCAGTGCAGTGAAACACTTAGTCCCTCTTCCTCACACGAAAGTACAAACCTCGTCTTACAGCACAAAGGCCTTTGACCTACAACTACGCGGCCATAGTCAGCCTTTTGCATGTTATTTAACTTTGACAAGGGTCTTCCCTTATGATTCCATTTATCAAGTTCTTTTAGAATCTAGTGTCTACTACATTTCCGTCTTCGAGGTTAGGCCTTCACGTATTGCCACTTATCTGCTGGACCTTTTTACCCGAGTATTCAACAAGGGCAGTTCACTTAGCTCGTCGGTCTCTAGAAAACTTTTAGGGGAAGTAAGGATGTTAGCAAGAACAACGAATCGTCGTCATAGACATTTTAATTGCGTTTTATGTTCATAATCAATGTTTCCCTATGAAATTATCCTAGTAAATGTAGTTCTGTTTAACAAGTATTGTGGGGTTTATGTGTGTTTGTGCACGCGTGTGTGCGTTTGTATATGTGTGTGTGTGTGTGTGTGTGAGAGAGAGAGAGAGAGAGAGAGAGAGAGAGAGAGAGACTCTCGTGCATCTGCCCCCGAAATTGAAACCGCCTGTTTATGTGTGGTTGTACAGTAAGGGCTTGGTTGCCTAATGAAATATAACACGAATCCCTACCATTAGGGGATGATTTCTTGAAGACTTTAACAGCGCTGACCATGGAGTTTGGTGTGAGTGCAACGGAGTCTATAACAAGAAAGAAACGAGAACGTCCGACGAAGCCCGAGTCAGTCAGGAGGCTGAGGAGCTGACAAGGCTTCACCTTCCCTTTTATACCAGGTAGACGCTTTCAACACTGATCTAATTACTCAAAACCCTTCCGTAAGGATACATTACGTGCTTATGCTGTTCTGGCACTTAGTCAGATAATGAGGTGCGCCCTGGCTCGTAATGGATGATGCAACTTTGTTTACATACAAGTTTCGTATTTGTCAACAAAGACGGAAAACGATGAGGAGGGAGAAAGGGCAGTTATCAGGAGGCTTGATATTGAAAACCGGCGGCGCAGATGCTGCCTAAATCAACGACAAAAATGCTTTCTTTATTCATATCCTTTGTAATAACGTCAGACAAGGACAGATGTCTTTTCGCTTTGCAATATGCGTACTGTATAGTATACACTTCTTATCTATAACATTATTATCATGTTGCAACCAAACAATTATATAAAAATGGCAGCATGACCCGAATGACCAATGGTAACTTCAGGATAAATTCTAAGTTAGAATCCATTTCAATTCACCATATTCTTCTTCGGTAAACATACTGCACAATTAATTGTTAAAATAAGTGTTTGAATGATTTCGGTTCTGACCCAAAGATCAACGAAACTCCCAATCTATCTGTCTGTTGATCTACAGTTTGAATATAATAGATTAATGGATATAGGAAAATTATTGTTGCATTTGATTTATAAGAAAAGGCGAATGGCAAGGCTCTGTATGCCTGATCGATTATGAGATTCATAATAAACTAAGGAATTTGTACCTGCAATACTACCAAGAAATATTAAAATAAAAATTACTTCTCCCAACTGCGTTCAGTTAAAAGGCATCAATTGAACGCATACATGGAATAATTTACGTATCCTTTTAAAGTACTACTGGAAGAGGGATATTTCTTAAAATATAAGAAGCAGGAATTTGTTTTATCCATAATAATTTTGGTTCTCTCCTCTCTCTCTCTCTCTCTCTCAGCAATGCAATGAGTTAGCGCAGCGACTGAAGTGGGTAGGGGGTGGAGACTAAAGAGTGATCAGGTCTCAGCTGGTTTGTAAGAAGTACTTCTGTGGAATGCTTTTGTTCCATTGTCTAGAATATTTTCGAAACACTTCTGCATAACATTCACCCTACTAAGCACGCTTTTTCTGTTGAGGTCATTCCGTGGTCCTTCTATACATGGAGTTTACTGTTTACTTATTTGTCTGTAAACGGTGTTAAGTATAAATGCATTTTTTACGGTTTTGAAGTTGGAAATATAGAGGAAAGCCACCAGCATTCTTTAGGTTTCAACGGAGAGAGAAGCGTTCAAAGAAATTATCTTTCTCTCTATACGAGAACAGCTCGCTCTGACTAGAAACACGTTTTTGTCCTCCTTGTCAAGTATCATTCAGTGTTCTGTATCCAAAAATAATTTTGTTCTTAAGTGACTTGATATTTTGAGGCGAGATCGTCTCATTTTTCCTTGTTTTCGCTTGACTTTTGCAAGGCGAAGTTTGTTGAACAGTACCGTAGTTCTATGACGTGTTGAGTCTCACTGCCAGATTTAGTTGCCTCTTCTACTTCTTCTTCTTCTTCTTCTTCTTCTTCTTCTTCTTCTTATATTATTATTATTATTATTATTATTATTATTATTATTATTATTATTATTATTATTGTTAAAAAATATCCACAATTATATATTAAAAATATATTTCTAAGTAAAAATAGAACAAAGACTTTCGAACACCTGAACAGTGTTCCTCATCAGTATAACGTTAAAATGCAATGAAGAGGATAGTTTCCTCCCGAAGAGCATCTAAAATGGTGGGTGGGGCGAGGAAATAACAGCCCATCATCGAAGTGCTGGTTCGTGTGTTAAGTAATCCCAAACTCAACAGGCAGCTGCGCCAACCTCCTCGATCTCCGAACCTGTGAAGTTGCTCCTGCTTGTACTGCATAGGTTCCATAGTCGGAAACATCCACAGGGACGTCGGCTATCTGGAGAGAGAGAGGAAGAGGAAGCAGAGCATCAGGGTATCACATGGTCAACGTCAGTTTTAAAATTAAAATCTTTTAAATATTGCTTGGCAATGAAACTGTTTATAAAAGGGTCTTCATTTGTAAACGATTTATTATCTTCAAAAGATATTCCCATGTTTATACCGGCGCCTTCAACTAATCTTCTCACGTGAGAATCGTCGCTTTTAAAAATAATTTGTGCACCATCCCAATTGATTCTGTGGTCTAAATTAAAACTATGAGCCACCAAAGCGCTGCCTTGTGCATGAAGATCATAGGCCCTTCTGTGTTCCCTTAATCTTACCTCTAATCCACTACCACTTTCCCCGTAGTAACAACCATTGCAATTATGACATGGAACCTTGTAAACACCGTTATTTCTCTTGGTACTGTTATTGTTCTTTGTAAGAGCTTTTGCCAAAGTGTTTTTGTAGGTATAAACAATTTCTATGTACTTTTGGTGCTTATTTATATAGTCACCTACTTTTGAGATTTCATCCTTATTATCTTGACAAATGTAAAACTTCTTTTTAGCTCGGCTAATGGCGTCAGTAATAAGATGTTCTGGGCACTTTAAGGACCTAAAAGTTTCTACGACATGTTTGAGTTCTCCGTCTAGAAATGCGGGGTCGCATATACGAAGGGCCCTTAAAACAAAACTCATAATTACATTCCTTTTAACTTGTTGTGAGTGGTGGGAAAATTAATTAATATAATTTTCTTTGTTGGTAGCTTTCCTAAAAACTGAAAATTTGAAAGAGTTACTGTTTACATCCTTATGAATTAAAACATCTAAGAAAGAAATCTTACCATCAACCTCTTTTTCAACTGTAAATTTTATCTATCGACAACGTTGTTGGCAGTATTCAGTAAGCAGTCTAAACCTACGTCGTCGCTGTATAAAACAATAAATATGTCGTCTACACATCTCACCCACAGAGATGGCTTACAGTTGGGGTTACATCTCTCTAATATTTCAACTTCTATGAACTCCATGCACAGGTTGGCTAAAACTGGTGACAATGGTGAACCCATAGAAACACCAGCCTTTTGTTGGAAGTATTCATCATTAAAAGTGAAAATGGTACAGTCAACACAGATTCTAACCAAGTCTAGAAACTGGTCGCAAGGAATAGGAAAGTTGATAGTCCCTTAGACCACAGAATCAATTGGGATGGTGTACAAATTATTTTTAAAAACGACGATTCTCACGTGAGAAGATTAGTTGAAGGCGCCGCTATAAACATGGTATAAGAAAGATTAGGATAATGATTGTTATTATTGTTGAGGTCTCTCCCTTTGAAATCTTATACGTAGTATATTCTTGGCCTAAGCTCTCATTTTAACTACTGCCGCATCTTTGTAGACTTTCTCATGATAGTTGCACTGGTGTTCTAAAGCAACCGTAGAAGATGATGATTTACCATTGCTTGTGTTTTAACGAACATATATCTGTCTAAGTTCTTCTTTGACTGAGACTCAGAAAATAACCGTCAACTTCATGATTACGATCCTATAGCCCATTATGTAGTATTAAATGTAGATACATAATATAATTCACTGGAAAATTTACTTGTACAAAAGGACATCGACTTGTTTATCAAACGAAAATCACCTTTGTTACCAGTAAACCTCGGTACGTAAATAAGCGTTGCTCTGAAGTTGACTTTGCTCCTCAAGGAATAATGTCACTATGACGATACATAGCACAAAACTGACATGGAAATTCGGAGTTATCGATTATTCACAAAAGAAGGAATGCTGTTCGTTATCAACGCTGCGCTAAAAAAGAAGAGGAAAAAAAAAGCGAAAATGTAGTGATAAAGAAGCCCAACGAGCGCAAACCCTAACTTCATCCTGAGTCAACGTACTCACAAACGAACAGATTTCGGATTATGTCTCACCAGGCAGTTGGAAGGGTTCGTTTGGTGTCGCTTAACTTCAAGACGGAAGAAGGTGAATGGAGTCTCAAGCTGAGAGAGAGAGAGAGAGAGAGAGAGAGAGAGAGAGACCTTACCTTACAGACCTTACATCTTGTTCGGGTTGCCCCAGGTCCCTCAGTGTGAGGCACCTCTAATGTCTACCAGAGAGTTGCTAGTACATCTTCCGGTATATTTTGCATCTTCCAATCTTGGATGGTCTGGGATGCAGCTTAGATATTTGTCGAGCTTATTCTGAAACACATCTACGCTCACTCCTGATATATTCCTCGGATGAGCTGGCAACGCACTGAATAGACGCTGCGTTATCGATGCTGGTGCGTAGTGGATTAATGTCCTGTGTGCTTTCCTTATTTTTCCTGGTATAGTTTTGGGCACTATTAATCTACCTCTGCTTGCTCTTTCTGATATTTTTAGCTCCATGATGTTTTCGGCTATTCCTTCTATCTGTTTCCATGCCTGAATTATCATGTAGCGTTCTCATCTCCTTTCTAGACTATATAATTTTAAGGATTGTAGTCTTTCCCAGTAATCAAGATCCTTAACTTCTTCTATTCTAGCTGTAAAGGACCTTTGTACACTTTCTATATGTGCAATTTCCTTTTGATAGTGTGGGTACCATATACTGCAATATTCAAGTGGACTACGAACATGTGTTTTATAAAGCATAATCATGTGTTCAGCTTTTCTTGTTTTGAAGTCCCGTAACAACATTTCTATTTTTGCTTTACATTTTGCCAATAGAATTGCTATTTGATCATTGCATAACATGTTCCTATTCATCATCACACCAAGGTCTTTAACTGCTTCCTTATTTGTGATTGTCTCATTATTAGGTCCCCTATATGCATATAGCTTTCCTTCTCTGTCTCCATAATTTATTGATTCAAATTTATCAGAGTTAAATACCATCCTATTTATCTCTGCCCAATCATATACTTTGTTAAGGTCTCTTTGTAGCGCGTTCCTATCTTCATCACAAGTAATTTCTCTACTTATTCTTGTGTCATCGGCGAAACTACTCACTACCGTCTATGTCTGCAATCATAATAACAAACAGTAATGCAGCTTACACCGTACCTTGTGGCACACCGGATATTACCTTAGCTTCATCCGATTTCTCCTCGTTTGCAATAATTATCTGTTTTCTGTTGTGTAAAAATTCTTTTAACCATCTTCCTATATTATGTTTTCTAATTTTCTTCGCTAATATAGTATGATCTACCTCGTTAAAAGCTTTTGCAAAGAGAGAGAGAGAGAGAGAGAGAGAGAGAGAGAGAGAGAGAGAGAGATATGCTCGTGACGTTGCTTCAGAAGCCCGCTAAAAACACATCCACGTGTTGCTGGAGTGGTCTCCGGAGACCCCTTGTTGACTTATAGGATGTATATCACATCGTTGTTGATAATCATCTGGTCTCATGATGAAATTGTTATTATTATTTTTTTACGAAATGCAGGGAAAAATTGGTGAGGATACAATCTATTTACAACAAAAGCATCATATTATGAAAGCTTTGCAAGATATTGTTTGATGAATTCTTTCCAGGTCATTCGAATTTACAATACATTTTTATGTATGGAATCTTCGCCATTTTCCAATCCATTAGATATCGGATCTAGCCCGTTCTTCGGCAAACTAAAATACTGTAACCCGAGGATGTACTCGTACTATAGTAGATTCACATCAACCGTGCATTTGATGTCTAGGCCAGTCCCTTACGACACTCCTGATTGGAGCGTTTAATGAGGTTTCAGGTTTAGTGAGTGTTTAGTGTATAGTGGATGCTTAGTGAATGTTTAATGAGTGTTTAGTGTATAGTGAGTACTTAGTGGATGTTTAGTGTATAGTCAGTGCTTAGTGAATGCTTAATGACTGTTTAGTATTTAATGAATGTTTAGGATTAAGTGAGTGTTTAGTGAATGTTTACTGAGTGTTTGAGGTATAGTGAGTATATAGTGAGTGCTTAGTGTTTTATGAGTGTTTAATGAGCGTTTAGTGTATAGTGAGTGCCTAGTGAGTGCATAGTAAATTTGTGTTTAGTGAGTGATTGTATAGTAACGGTGGTGTTTATTGTGGTGTATAGTGAGTGTGTGTTTAGTGAGTGTGATTGTATAGTAACTGTGAGTGTTTAGTGAGTGAAAGTGTATTGTGATTGTCAGTGTTTAGTAATTGTACATCACTGTTTAGTTAGTGCTTAGTGACTGTATGCTAAGAAAGTCCTGTAATGTACAGGAACCATTTATGCTAGACACTGCTTAGATCCAGGAGCAGATGCTTAAGCCTTCACCATAATGGTTGGAGTGCTTAGGCCAATCTGTTTTTGTAAGATAATTTTTACTCTGTGAAAGTGTCCAGTAATAATAATAATATAATATAATAATAATAATTAATACTAATAATAATAATACTAGCAACAATGATATAATAATATACCAATAGTAAAAATAATATTAATGATAATAATAACAAGATAATAATAATAGTAAACAAATAAAAATAATAGTAGTAATAAAAATAATACAAGTAATAAAATACAGTATCATGAGCTGGACAGAGACCTTTCAATATGGCCGCTCGAGGTCACACGTTAGGCAGGGAGATCGCTACTCCAGCGATAGACGCTCTATGCCTATCATAACCAAGAAGGGGACCAGGGTTTACCAATGCTGCATCATGGTAATCCTTTGTGTCATGATGGAAATCACTTATTAATAGGAGTGATAATATCCTTGGTAACCTATATAAAAAAATTTGGTTTTCATTATATCAAAAGGTGAGATTAGTATTCCTTGCTGAAGGTATGTACCTACTGACCTTAATGAATATGGTACACACTGTCATAACAATTAATGGAATTTTTTGAATCGCCATAATGGTAAAGAACCAAGAATTGTGACATTGTTTAGAAGCCCCGTGATGGCTAAATCTAAAGAATAAGCTTGATCCTAAATAACTAATTCGAGTAAGGTTCCTTATTAATATTACTGCAAATGAAAGATTTCCTCTATTTTCAGACTTCAACATAGAAAACAGCACTACACAAAAAAATGTCCATCAAATAATTTTCCAATGAAGTTTCAGATAAAGGCAAAAGGTATTCTGACACCACAGATGAGATCCAGGTCAAATTGCAGATGTCTTACACGATTAAACTATGGGGCATTTCATTCTTGGAGTGTTTCAAGCATGGCGCAAGAGTTAGGAATGGTGTCACACTGCACAAGGGGATGGTAGCTAAATTTAAGCTGGGTACAGCCTTTGCTCTTTGTAGGCATAACTTTCATCTTACTTTGTACAGAAGTAATATGATCACATAAAGAAATTCACTCAATATAGACAAAAGAAAGGAAAAAAGGAAGGCCATGAAAATGCCTGCTGGATGTCATAAAGTTGGTTATGGACATAAGGTCCTTAATATTTAGAAAAAGCATGAATGTTGCTGTAGAGGCGTAAGAAACACTTATGTGTAGGTAAGTGGACTGTCTGTGTCTATTGAAGCTGTCTAAATAAATAGCCCATTTTCAATAAAACAGATTGATGAATTTTGCATGTTGCTATAATAGAAACTGGGTTTGTTACAAAAAAAATGTATCATTTAAATAGTGGTTGATTTCGGAAAGTAAACAAGGGAATAGGTTTTGCCAAATTCATCCTTAAACTACTTAGTCAAGGACGAATTCCTGTGTATAAACTTCTATTACTCTCAGACTTCTCAGGCAACTATTTTATAACAGACATTATCTACACACCTCTTCCTTTCCTAAATCTGCATTGCTCTTCCCCTATCAGTCCATCTGTCAACTGTCCTCGTGAATGAATGACTCATGAAATGCGGAACACAAAGCTAGCCATTCAGCGTTTAATTATGTGAAAAGATGTAGTTGGAGTAGTTTGAGAGAAAAAAAAATCCAGAAAAACGATTACATGAATCACAGGGGCCAAGAGGTGAAACTAGAAGGGAGCCTCATGAATACACTGAGAAGTATTCAGCATAAAAGTTCAACATCAATATGGAAGAAAGGAAGTGCAAATGGAGATCAAGTGATGAGTTCAAAACTGGGTGCAACTGTCAATAACCTTCTAGTAATGCTTACAGTGAATCACGTGAGGTGAACTGATAGCCCTACCTCTACGCGGTTCTGCCATAGCAACTCAAGTCAGTCTTACTGTACACCTTGCCAAGTATGGTGGGCAATATAATGTAGTGCATAAAACCGTACAGTCCCTTCCTAAACAAAAGATATACTAGTCCATTTCTTTGGCCCTTTTCTCTCTTCCAGACCTACCTACTATGAGATTCAGGGCCTCGGTAGCACAGTTTTTTTTTACTTTTCTCCTTATCAAAGCATCGGATGTAGCTGAAAGTTGACATATGTATATTTTACAACCACACACAAATTTTGGCAGCATTATCAATGACCTAAACCTGATAGTTTTAATTTTTATAGAGTAAAAATTATCCAGCCGATGCCATGGCCAATGATTACGAGCCAAGAGTCGAAAAACATTCATTACGTAAGCAAGGTAAACAACATTTGACGAAATGTTGCCACGCCCATCCACCAGACAGAAACTCATTCACCTTATTCCATTGGCTCTGAAACCCATAGCAGTCAATAATGGCTAACAGGATTTGGAATTTTCCCCATGGTTGCAAAACTGCATTTGTCTTACGACTTGCAACCTTTTATAGTCAAGAGAAAGCCCATGGCCTTGACAAAGACTTTATGAACGGCGGAACGATACATAAGATGTGGACGGGGTATCTGTGCTAGCGTAGTAATACTACTGTAGTAATAGCAGTAATATACATGAATTAAACGTTTAGGCCAACTGCTGGGATCCCTGAGGATCATTTAGCACTTCTTCCAACTACTCGAGAAATGAGTTTTTATAGCCAGAAGTTAAATTTTCTAATCCAACAATGCCCATGATAGCCTTCACTGTTATCCTGAATCATAACGAGGCCAAAGGGGATGGAGCCTCATGAAGTCATCATTCTGACGATAATTATTGGTGAAGGTTCAAAGCCAAAATGCGGTAACGGCTATTTTTTTTTTTTTTTAGTAAATAGGTAGATAGCCGATAAATAAAAATTGCTTGACATTGGATATAGCAGTTATCAAATCAAGCTTGTCTACTATGTTTTTGAAAATTACCAACTATTCCCTACATCTTGTCAATCTGATTGTGACCTATAAAGTAGACTGTAATAAGTTTCTTAGGAAACTTATTTTGGAGTTAGACTAATAATCGAAGTGTTTTTGTATTTATTAACATATTTTGTTGGTTTGTTCATTATGACAATTATCAGTGGAGAGGTTTCAGAGTTCATAAAGGTGTACTTCTTTGCTTGTATTTACATTTTTATGTCATTGTTGCCAGAGGTCTAGCCTTCGTTACGTATAGCCAATCATCCATCGAGAAAGAGGGAAGAAATCCTGCCATAAGTTACGTAACGAGTGTGTTCGAAACCTTATCTCTGAGTAAGTTGGCCCGTCTTCAAAAAAATTCACTTTTATATTATAAGTACCAAATTTATTCAACCTACGTAATGCAGAATACAGTCAAAATTTATGTGTAGATATAATGTGTATTCTGAATAAGCGTTATATTTATGAAATGCATAGATAAAAAGTTATTGCGAAAAAACCGTGTTACAGAGGCCCTGAATCTCATAGTAGTTACCTTGTATGTTATAAGTGGCCATTCAGTCACAATTTTACCTCCAGATTAAAATATTTAGCTTGTGAGACCATCAGATTCTTGTGCTTTACCATTCGTCAGCAACTTGCAGCATACTAAAGGTCAATTCCCGAATATACCCTAATCCTTGCACTCTTGCATATTCAGGTACACCTCACTTCTGACCACATTTAACAGATCATCAAAATACGTACTTACCCCTTTAACGAAGAATTATGGTCTCTTCAGGTACCATCTGCCCCGTGGCTTCTCTTTGTCTAACATCTATTTGCTCAGTGGACTTTTTTTCTGCACTCACATCCCAGTATACAACTATTTCTGTGCAAATTGTTTGTTGAGATTTTTCCCGTACATTTGATTGGAACCAAACTTTTTCACTCATTTCGTCATTGACTACTAATTCATCTTCTTTATATTGCTGTATAGTCAAACATTTCATTTTGTAACCCTAACTTCAAACAACCTCCCATTTTGAAAAAAGTGGAGGACGACCCCATGGTCGCCTAACTCCCCTGACGACCGGTGTTGCTATCAAGGGAGAACATTAGGCTCTCCCTTCAAGTCAATACCCAGACCACCTCTAACAGGCTACATGAGGCCAAGGTATTATTTCATCATACTCCTGCCAAGAAACCCTTCGTTATAGAAAAGCACAGAAGAGTTCATCGCTTTATTCAGCGGCCGATGATTTCTGGAAGAAAGTCATCATTTGCGATGAGGAGACATTATAAACTGATGAACATGTAGTCTTCTCCACTGCTGGCGTTTAATATCATCTAAGTTGATGCTGAACTTGTAAATTTTAATTCTTTAGAAGTAGATAGTAATTATATTTTCATTTAATTTCATAATAGGTATCAAAATGATAGGCATAAGTAACAATGAATTAAATAAGTAATTCACATGACAGCACACACACACATATATATACATATATATATTCATATGTATATATATATATAATATATATAATAATTATATATATATATATATATATATATATATATATATATATAATTATATATATATATATCTATATAGAATATATAATATATAAGTTATTATTGATAGATGAATAGTAGATATATATAGATATATAGTATAGAGATAATATATATATATATACTATACATAAATAAAGGTTTTTTGCCACAAAGGAAAAAATGAAAAAGCGAGATAGCCAAGTACTTTCGGTCCTGTTCGGACCCTTTACTGAGGCAAACTGATTTTACAGAGAACAACATAGTCAAAAGAAAGCTTAATATACAAACTGACACTACAAGATTAGCAAGCAATAAGGGCGATTTTCACTCTACAGAAAGGAGGAGCCGCCTGAGGGTAGCCACGCCTTGAAGGATACACGCAGTAAACAAGTGATTCTCCCAGAAAACAGTACATTTTGAAAAAACACGGGAGCATATACAATTTAATATCATGAATTTTTACACAAATTTCCCCCCCAAAAATTATCATTAATGAAAAGACAAAAGAAAATATAAATATATATATATCGAGCAAGAGAAAGGGGGAGAGAAAATCGAACCAGAGAGAGAGAGAGAGAGAGAGAGAGAGAGAGAGAGAGAGAGAGGAGAGAGAGAGAGAGAAAGGTAATAACTAACTATATACATGTGGGACTAATTTATTAGTTGTTCATTTATTTTAAGGTCCTTCATAAACATCTTACAAATATATGGGTCCAAATGGTACATTCCCAGACTAAGATTTAGGTTGTTTTTATTAGTGATTTGTATAATTGCCGATTCCAGTAAATTTCTTGAAACATAATCATTAGATCTAGCAATTACCGAGGTATCACCCCAATTAATACAATGAGATTTTTCACTTAGATGGATAAACAGTGCATTTGAAGTCTGGGCTGTTCTAACTGAATACATATGCTGCTTAATACGTACACATAAATTTTTACTTGACTGACCAACGTAAAACGATGGGCAATCCTTACAAGGAATTTTGTAAATGATGTTATTTGTTACGGGACTATTCTTAATTAGCATGTCTTTAATGGTATTGTTATAAGAGAACACTACATTAACATTAAACGATTTAAATATTGATTTTATGGTTTCAAATCCACGAAAATAAGGTAGGCTATGTACATTTTAAGCATATGTTTTTCATTAATAGCAACACTATAAAACTTTTTGTGAGCTTTTTGATAACATAAATCAATTAAATGAGGTGGGTAGCAGAGATCGTTTCCTATCTTTTTTATGTATTCTATTTCTTGGTCCAGATATTGTGGACTCGTGATACGCAAAGCGCGTAGGAACATAGAAGAAAAAATTGAAATTTTAATATTAAGATGGTGGCCAGAATAAAAATGTACATATGTTAAATTATTTGTGGGTTTTCTATAAATACTGAATTTGCATTAGAAAGATTCTCTATATATTAATACATCTAGGAAAGGGATGAAATTGTTATTTTCAATTTCAACAGTGAATTTTATGGATGGCACTAAATTATTCAATTTAGACAGTAAATCATTTACATCGATACCACCAGGTAAGACTACTAAGATATCATCGACATATCGGTACCATTTTAAGGGGATAAGTGTGATATTCGGGAGGTGTTGTCTCTCAAAAAATTCCACATATAAGTTTGAAAGGAGAGGTGATAAAGGGTTACCCATGGCCATACCAAATATTTGTTGGTAATATTCTCCATTAAAAATAAATCTGCAATCAGAAATACATAACTTAATTAAGGAAATTATGTGACTAACGGACATAGGCAATTCATGCAGTACAAGTTCATTACTTAAATATTCTAGCACAGAGTCAATAGAGACTTTTGTAAACAAAGAACATACATCAAAACTGACAAAAATATTGCTAGGGTTTAGTACAATGTTATTTAATTTTTCCACAAGATCAAGAGAATTCCGGATGTGTGAATTAGATACAGTTCCTAGTAGCGGGGATAACAGTTTAGTAAGATATTTAGATAGTTTATAAGCAATTGATCCTACAGTACTAATAATTGGGCGCATAGGTTTGTTTTCCTTATGAGTTTTGACTAGGCCATATAAATAAGGTAATGAGGGACACTTTACAGTTAACTTACACAAAATTTCTTTTTTATCTTTAAGAATTTGTTTGATATTGATATTAAAGTTTTTTATTACTTGGTCCAACGGATTTTTTGCGAGTTTTTGTAAGTTATTTCATCCTCTAGTAAAGTATGCATGCGTGATATGTAGTCAGTTTTGTCAAGAACCACTAAACTATTGGATTTATCAGCCTTGGTAATGTGTAAGCTATTATCATTCTTCAATTCTTTTAAACTTTTTCTGTAGTGAGCGGGGAAGTTATTTTCATGATATGTCATGCCTTTGATAATGTCCAAATGATTTTGTGGTAGGTCACAGTATTTTTCAAACTTATATAGAGATGTCGCTATTGATAAAGCTGAGGGTTTGTTACAAATGAAGAAAGACAACCCAAAGCCTAATGCGCGCACTGCATTATCACTTATTTGTTTGCTCGATAAATTCACCACACAATCACTTCTAGCATTATTGGTCCAATCACTGTCGTTGATAAGGTTGTTTAATTTTCTGTCCAGTTTTCTAATCAAAGTGTCTGTAGTTCTATGAAGTTTTCCATATATTTCTTGCCTTAATGCGTGTTTCCAATCAGCGGGAATCGAGTAGTTGAAGTTACGTTGGGCTTTTTCCAGTTCTTTAAATTTCTCCTTTTCCTCCATTTTCGCGGCAGCAATGTGACGTTTTAATATAATTGAAGAGAATTCGTTAAAAGGATGTTGATCGTATCTTCTTATGCGGTATGGTAGCAATGATTTGGGTAACACTTGTTCCGCCAGGCATTTTTTCAGGAATTTCAGGAATTTATTTATACATAGCATCACGTTTTATATACTTCGTGATCAAGTTATTCATCATGAGGGCCACGTTTACTTTTACTTTCCTGTTCCCACTGCTGAGCTGTTTCGTCACCTCTTTCTCCAAGTCCTTACAAGCGGCGCACTCTACCAGAATTCACCTGATATTCCTGAAAAAATGCCTGGCGGAACAAGTGTTACCCAAATCATTGCTACCATACCGCATAAGAAGATACGATCAACATCCTTTTAACGAATTCTCTTCAATTATATTAAAACGTCACATTGCTGCCGCGAAAATGGAGGAAAAGGAGAAATTTAAAGAACTGGAAAAAGCCCAACGTAACTTCAACTACTCGATTCCCGCTGATTGGAAACACGCATTAAGGCAAGAAATATATGGAAAACTTCATAGAACTACTGACACAATAGGACTATTTCAAATTTCATGCTGCTTTCGAAGCAATGTTATGGTTATGACAAATTTTTTTGTTTTTTCATTTAACATTTGAACTGAAGTTTGATGAAAACTTCGTTTAGGTCAAATGCATCAGTGATGTGAGCATGAAAGTTTTGAAAATGCTTCATAAGTGTTTTTTCTGAAATTTGGCTACACGTGACATTTTCTTAAAGTTTTAAAATATATGACAGTTTTCACTTACGAAACTTATTATGGCCTTATTGTATGCAATAATCGTGTTTTCGTATTGAAATAACGGATAAATATGGAGCATATTATGTTGACTGTTACTGAATGAACGAAATCTTATGCAGTCAAGTAGCATGAGTTCTGAGCATGGCTGTACCTTGGCCATACACACACATATTAGAAATATTTGGGTAAGTAATTGATTTCATCATTAAAGAAATACAATAATCATATCCCCAAGAAGAGGCATAGGTCAGTTATCTTGTGATAAATCCCCAGTAAGTAAACCTCTGTGGTAATAAACGAATTAGTTTTCCTTCTGTCTAGAAGTGAGGATAACTCCTTGAAATTGATGACGTTTACGATTACGTTTGCGTAAGTAGAATGTAGGTGATTACTATATATTGATCAGAATGTTCTAACTCTATATTGCAGGGAGGGGAAAGGAACCGACTCCCTTTGTTTTGCATTTGCAATGAATGAATTCTCCCCCGCTGCCTTAACAATTGATAGTTTACCGTATTTCTACAATAACGTAACGGCAAAGAACCGAGAATTGTTATGATATTGTTTAGAGATGTTGCACCTTATGTTACGTTCACTGAGCCCATTCAAGGGAAACTGGGAGGGAATTTTACTTTTCATAAGAAGAAGAAGAAGAAGAAGAAGAAGAAGAAGAACAAAGGGACATTCTTGGTGTATTGGATCATCCACAGATCGGGGTGGCTTTCATGGGCTTCTTTGGATGGTGGAGGGAAGGGGTTGTGTGGGCGGGGAGTGCATGTCCTACTATTAGAGAAGACCTGAGTGAAAATAAAATTATTCTCTGTCTGTTGATCATAGACAGGCACCAACAAAAAGGCTGTGCCAGTATATATTACAGACCTTCTAAATATGAATTAAAGAGGTCTGAAATGAATCACGATCTGTCTCGTAAAATAGATGCCTTTTGAGATGGATAACAGAAAAGAACCCTTGAGAGTGTCCTCGTCAGCCTTTTAGCGCTTTTCATTTTCAAAACGGATACCACTTATAGATCTTAGTAAAATAGGTCTTTCTCAATAGACCTGTCAGGTTTGTAGGTTAAGAAAGGTAGTAAATGGAATAATTGTTGAGACGTGTTTTGGAAATATGCAAGCCCTGGCCGAATAAAGATTTTTAAAATGATGCCCAAAGCCGGTGTGGTCCGTCATATCATGACATGCATAGTGCATTATATCTTTTTATAATCCACTGCGAAAATGTTACAAATGCCAGTGAATTCACGTAACTATTGAATACAATTTCCCTTTGGATTTCCAGGATGTTCTACATTTTTATAACCTGGTGCTCTATCAACATAGAAAATAATCACATCATGAATTTGATAAGGTCCAATTTTAAGTGTGAACGATATAGTACTACTTGCGCGACAGAAGGATGAAGGCAGAGAGAGAGACGTGATGCACCTCTCGCTGCCTCGGGCTCCCTTGACCACAAACCTTTGTAAGTCTTCTGTTGTTACTGGAGACTAGAATACTTTTCCTGTTTTCTTAACAGCTGTTGATGTGTACACGAACCTGCTGAGAAACAGTATGAGGTGTGCGTGCGCAGGAGGGCATACAAAATACAAATAGACGGAATCGAAATAAAATGAGATTTTCATAGAAGAAAGTTATGAAAATCACTTTTGCACCTGCTGTAAGATCCATATTTCGCTTCAGAACTATAAATATTGCAGGAAACTGCAGGAAGACAAATATAATCACCGTCCTCTGGAGAACTCCTACAGCTGGCACTCAGCGTCAGACCTGAATGGTAGGTAATCTGAGAAACCTTTCGTTGACATTCTTCATAAAACCGCTGGCTCAGCAGCCATAAGTTTAACTTCTGTATATTCATAAAGAAAGCATATGAGTGTCTTCATGAAATACTAGATGCTAAAAAAAATATCAGAGTAGTTTATAATAAGTATTTTTTATACAGTTACACGTAAGACTACAAAAGCTAGATGGTCATATTTGTTTGTGCACCCAATGTGTATGAATGCATACAAAGATGTTTACAAGGGAGTGCCTATATCACTGCAAAATGCAGCCTTAGAGTAATTACCTTTTCGTAAATTTTCCCACAAGCAAGTGTACTGCTGAAGAACTTTTACCAGATTTTCACATTAACAAGGGATTCAAAATTACGATTGTAAGTTTTACAGCTCAGAGTTAGTGTGTGCATACATATGCATTGCGTATATGTATATATACACACACACACACACATATTGCGACAAAGTGCCAAGTATCTGGTTACTACACTTACCATTCATTAATTATCTCACAACAGCCAGACACCTGAACCTTCATCACAGGTACTAAACGACTGAATACTCTAAAGGCAACAGTGATCCCTTAAACAACTTACCAGTATTGCAGAACATCAGACTCAGTTCATCAAAACAGGTGTGAGGTAATCTCATGTAATTAAATTAATTAAAGGGCATCACTCCATCAACAACTTTAAAAGTCTAAGTATTTCCCTGATTTCAGAAGTCTAAGTACTTCCCTGGTTCTAACTCACTTCAAGTAAATTGAAGGAAAACAGCTTAATTGCCACTCTATGTTTCTACCTAAACTAATCATAATTATACTGGTGAAAAATAAAACACTTATAAAAATCTTAAATAAAAAAATTTATTATCAAACTCAAAATTTATAGGCGAAATTCACAATCTCAGGGAAATTAACAATTACTTGAAAACAAAGCAAAGTTTAATTAATTCTTGCAGTAAATTAAGTAAAATGAAATCAAAATTAATATCACAAAATTCAAAAAAATTAATTCAATCAAAATTCAAAAGTGTTAGGTAATAATTAAAATTTGGAAATTAATTCAAAAGTACTAAACAATAATAAAACTTGAAAAGAATTCTAACTAAATGCAAATTAATTCACAAGTGTTAAATTCAATTAAATGTGCAACGATTAAGTAATGAAAATAACTAAGTTAATTAAATTGTGAATGCAAATGAAAACACAGAAAAATGTGGAAGATACCAAAATTGTAGAATGTATTATTCACACAGAATATAAAATAAAAACACACTTCAATAAGAAAATGGATAAATGCAAAAGAAATCACTTCAAATGGAACAAACACAAAACACAAAAATTTGCAATGTGTAAAAATTGAAATTGTTCTTCAAACCACTGTAAATATTAATTGCAACTAATAAAAATATAACACTTTACCTTGGTACCAATTTTCTTTCTGCTGCAGCTTGTTAAAAAAATTCACCAATTCACGATATTTCAGAAAGGCACGGTTACACACTTGTACAATGTTTGTCCAGATTCCACGAAAAGCACTAAATAATACTAGATAACTCTAAGAAATATCAAATCAGTAAGTATTAAATCTTTACGTTACTTTGAAATCAAAAGTGCTGTGCGAGAGAGAGAGAGAGAGAGAGAGAGAGAGAGAGGGAGAGAGATCTAAACACAATGCAGTTCTAAGTAACAATGAAACTCTCTTCCTGACGGAAGCTGAACAGTGGATATGGCACAACGTTTTGGGCATGTGAAAGATGATACAATCCTTCTAGAAGCTTCTAATATGACGTAACTTTACAGGAAAATTGTGAAATATGCACGTGGTTTTCGACAAAGAAGTACACATCTGAGATGAATCATCTACATATGAGTCATGTACGTATTATGCTCAACAAAGACTTACTCGATCGAAGCAAGAGTCCCTATCAGATGTGATGACAGATTTAGAAAACACAAAGGAGATCTCAAGATCTCTTTAATCAAACGTGTTGACAGATTATGGTAATAATTCTAGCTTCAAACGGACAAAGTTAATCTCTCTCTCTTTTCATTCTACGTTATATATTTTTAAATTATGTTATGAGAAATCTGAACATACATTTTAAAACATCCTATAACTCTAAACTAACTAAGGGATCTGAAAATGTTACAATACTCTATTCTAACAGTACATACAGTCTAGGAGAAGATATATGCGTTATAAAAGTAGCAGCAATCGTGAATGTGAAAGACTGACAAAGAAGAGACCACCGATGCATGGTCCAAGTCATAACTACTTGTTAGGATATGGAGGAGTGATGTAGTAGTTACATTTGACAACGCTCTCAAGGGTTGCTTGCAAGAGAGAGAGAGAGAGAGAGAGAGAGAGAGAGAGAGAGAGAGAGAGAGAGAGAAGGTGAGAGTGGCTGGTTGTTTTGGTTGTTGTCTCGTTAGGATGTTTGTGTTTGTTGGAGGCAATGGGAAGGGTTTGGATGTTTTGTGTGTTTGCTGTGTCGTGTTTTGTGTTTATTTGTTGTTGTTAAGGTAGTATGGGGAAGGTTTACGTCTGTGGTTTTCCGTTTTGAGAGAGAGAGAGAGAGAGAGAGAGAGAGAGAGAGAGAGAGAGAGAATGGTGTTTGGGTAGTTAGTGAGTGAATTGCTTGTTAGCGGGTGGTTGGGTTCATCTGTGGATTCGGTCGCCGAGCCTTGAGGGAGTGAGAAATGATCAGTCTGTATTTGGCAGTCAGTCAGTCGAGGCAGTATTTGGTGGTCAGTTGTCACTGTATGTTTTTTTATTGTTTTGATATTGAGTAATTGAGTTTGTTATGCTTGTGTCCATCTGATGGTTGTTGAGCTGGTGAGTGTCTGTTGTGTTTGATGTTTTTTGAGTTGTTGAGAAATCTTGATGTTGATTGGTGTTTGTTTGTGTTAGTGATTTGTTGAGTTTTTTTTGAGTTGAGAAATCTTGATGTTGATTGGTGATTATTTGTGTAGCAATTTGTCATGTTGTATCTGGTGGTTGTTGGTCTGGTGTTGGGTGCTAGTGGATGAGTTTGTGTCTCAGTGACTATCCAGTGGACAGTGCAGTGTCTCGCCCTGATTGTGTCAGGAGTTGGTGAGTACACAGTTTTTGAGAGTTTTTGTGTTTTGCCTCGTTAAACCAATAGTCCTGTTGGTAATTAGTAATGTCGAGAGGAAAGTGTGGCAGGGGGAAATTCTGGTACCTGGTCAGACTAATGTAAATGTGGGGAAATCTTGTTTGCAATGCTTTGCTTTGCTTGTAATCCCGCCACAAGGAAACAGGAACCAACCGATATGAACTACTCCATCTAAAAAGAGATAAATCTCTGGTAAGAGAAGGACAAATGACCTAAAACAAGTTGCACATTGGTTTTATTACTATTATAAATATATGAGGCCCTATGTATACAATACCTAACTTCTGTACAGCATTTAGTGACACTTTCATTAGGTATTTCTAAAAAGTAAGGTGTCAATCCAAAGTTGAACCAAGTGTAGTTAAAGGATGGGTTGGAAAATTTGTATGAGATCTATTTATTGTAATTAATAGTGTTTCCGTTTTACTGGAGTTCAACCTCATACCCTACTGACTACACCATTCCCAAATCCTCTACGTGTCTCAATTAAGACTAAGAGCAGCTACATTTCTCATAAGCGACTTTATTACTTTTGCAAGTGTTGCCTTATTAGCATACTAAGGAATCTTGTTTTCCAGGCCAACAGCTAAATCATTTATGTACAATAAACACATCACTGAACCAAGAACACTAGCCCGTGGAAATCCAGACAGGTCTTGGTTAGCTAAAGATCCCATCAACAGCAACTAGCTGCCGCCTACTTGTAAGGAAATTTTGAAATAACCCTAAAACATATCCCCCACTCCAAGACTGAAGTTTATAAATAAGGGCCTTATGATTCACTAAATCGAAAGCAGCACTAAAATTTATTTTAATAATTGTATACTCAAAACCCCTGTCTAGTTTCTCTTCCAAATGGCACGATGAATCTAAAATAACAGGCCATGACAGAGTTCTGACCAAATGTGACAACTTGAGGGGGAACTGTCATTGATTAATGATACCTACCTTATTCTGTCATTATAGTAACAACATTTTGTAACTTTCAAATGAATTGATAATGTCTTAACAATTATATATTTGATTTTTTATGTTTCAATTGATGACCAAATGGGTGCAGTGGAAGAACATTTGTGTGCATCACTTTTTGATTTTTTTTTACTTTCGGTTTCAGAGTAATATGATTAATGCATGATGGCAGAGACTCCCAATAAAGCAATCCCAGGATCTTCCAAGCCCGTGGATTGCATTTGCATACTTCATATTACATACGACACAAAAGACAGTGATGCTAAGAAATTTGATGAAAACATATGGAAGACTGCAAAAAGAGCATCAAATGTGAGGAATGAGAAATATAAGTCCTCTAAATATGCTTCAGTCTGCAAAACTTTGCCATCTCTAAATCATGGTGAGAAATATGGCTACCACAGGCAGTGCTACAAGAGATTCACTTCAATACCCAAGGTCCTGAGTTCAAAATATGCAACATTCTTTGTAGGTTTTCAGGTACTGCTCCATTGGTTTTAAGAAAGCTTTGAAAATGCAACCCCTGGAAAGCTGTAGCTAGCAGTGGGTATAGTCGTTTGCAATGGTTGAAGTGTTTCCCAGTAATAAATCCGCTAAGTGTTCCAAGTGCCAAGACCTCTGTGTCCACATGAATATGGTGTCATCCAGATTCATCTATGAAATGTCCAATTGAAGCAAAATAAGCCATCATGATGTGAAAAGCACCAAAGCATATGAATAACAGAGTGAAGTTGCAAGGCAGCATCAACAGTAGTAGCATTGTTAGAAGAAAGAGCAAAAAAGGCTTCATTGATTGCATTATGCATCTCAATATGATTAGCAGAGGCCACAGTGCCTTTGTTTGACAAATGATGTCCTCAATCTGTCACTGAACTGTGTCAATATCTTCTCACACAATTTTTGTGATGTGTATGAAGAATCATATTCACCATGGTCCATCAATATCCAGAGGTAATGGGACTTCAGAGAGCTCAGTAATTCAGCACAACCTTTTTGGATGATAAATGTAGATATGTGTTCTAACAGTCTTTTGAAAGTTATCTCATGGAGGTCACAAAGTTGAGCCTGTTCACTTTCCTTATGCGTCTTTTTTTGTCTTTTTGCTTCATTCAATTAGTCTTTTTGACAGCTATGATATTTAACTTTGCTAGAAAATCTACATTACCTATTTTCAATAACAAGACTTCATCCTTGAGCACAGTTGCAGCATATTTAATTTTCTCCTGAGCATCAGAGGTTCCACAGATTCCTAAACCTTCATGTTTCCCAATACGTTTATTCCGAGACCAGTTGCAGAATATACACACAGGCCGGAGAACTCTGGTGTTGGATGTAGCTGGAGATATTGTATATGTTTTCGATCGCAGTAAAGGCTGCTGATTATCATCTGTCCTCTCTTCATCTGTTTCTTTTTCAGGAAGGACCTTGGTTACTGAAGTGAATCTTTTGTAGTATTGCCTGTGGCGTTACTATAATGACAGAATAGGAAAAATATCATTAATCAATGACAGTCCTGCCTTAAGTTGTAACATTTGGTTGGAACTCTGTCATGGCCGTTATGATGGTGAATGGTGTCTTACAGGCATATGTCCCACCAGAGATTTGTAAGACGCCCATTTTGGGATTCAGCATCCTTTTTTTTACCTTAAAACAACCATTCTCGCTTTTGACCATTCTCGGTTAGTTCAAAGGACTTAGCATACTTAGAGGAGCAGGGTGATTTGACACCTTTTTAAACCTTGCCACTCGTTGTGCACTTTGCACCATGTTTAAAAAAAAACATGGAGTTCCAAGCATCTTCCTTTCAGAGAAATGGGTTCTCTGAGGTTTGTTGCAGAGTTATTCAGCCTTTCTTCAAGTTAGCTGAGCAATACATCGAGTAAAAATATTCATGAAATTTGTCATTGTACATAAGAGTCTGTTGACATAGTAGATTATAAAATTTGCTGTTTCATTCTCCTCTTGTTAATATCATGAATCCACTTATCTTATTTACTAGTGTTTCATCTAATTTCACGGAGGTAATTTCAAATAAAACTATTTACTTAAGAAATTTGATGATAACATATGCACTGATGATCAGCAGTGTGGCCAAACAACTGCTGACACTACTACTGTTTTTCATCACTGCTACCTGCAGTGAGGTCGTACCCTAACTACATCCTATATCAACTAACAATCTTTTGTTTCGCATGTTTGCATAGCATCTTAAAAATAAGTTTTTCTGAAACTTTGGAGAGCATAGGGAGAACAGAAACTGGCCTGTAGTTACTGCAGTTTGCAGATATACAGTTCTGTTGAACAGGCACTGTATTACTAAGCGTACAATTATCCGCAAAGATACTACATCAACATAAAAATCTGTAGAATCTACAATTCTTGGGAGACATCACACAAGAAATCCTTGACGCATTGCTTAGCTTCAAATGCTTGATGAAGCAGTTCAGCCTTTTCCTTAAGGCCAGTAACCATTCTACCATCATCTGTTTGTAGTGTTGGAATGGAATATGAGCCTGACCCAAAGACAGAAGATACATATTTGGACTGAGTAATTCCTCCAAGTTTCCTTTTTGAGGAATTATTGTAATTTCTCTCAACTTTATGATAAATTCTATTTGCAGCAAAGGAAGACTTAATAAAAATGTCTCCATGTGTTGAATTTGGCTTGTTTGTCATGGTAAGCTTTTCTATAGGTATCATCAAACCATGGCTGGTAATTTTTTCTGAATTTGATGACCTTTCTAGGGACATACCTTACTAAAATAGCCATTAGCATTAACTTTTTTTGGGATCTAGGTCTGGTATAGCATCTGAAATATTAAATGCTTGACAAACTTCAATAATGCGATCCCAAGTGACTCTGGATTTCAGCCAAACCGTTTTTCCAATGGTGGTGTTAGGAATGTACTGATTCAAGGATAGGTCCATCTCAGTATACAATGCATGGTTAGAAGTGTTTATATACTCACATAATAAATGAATACCTGATAATAGTAATGATAATAATAAATCATAACACGCATTTTACCCTGAAAGGGAAATACAGTAAGATATTACACATATGAAACTCAACAAAATATAATAAGAATGACTGCTGTTCTGTTACTCTTAAGGAGCAACAATCAAATTAAGGAATGGCACTATACAATCTCACGAGTTTTAAAAACTTTATTATAATGGATATATAAATGGATGTATGTAGGTGTGTGTGTGTGTGCATGTTTCACATGCACTTTGAAATGCATTGAGCACTTTGAACCAAACTTGGTATACATACTACTTATCATCTGGGAATGAACACTGTGGGTTTAAGACGTAATTGACACCAAAGGGGTGCAGCAGTGGGAACGGGGTAAATGTAAAAATGAAATAAAACGACAGATATTAGTGTCTAATTCATAGTTTTTGAGGTTGCTGAGATGAATAGTGACACTCCTGATGCCCTTTATGTCCAAGTTCAACCCCGATTAGGAGAGGGCCAGGTGAAAAGACAGATATTAGTGTCTAATCCATAGTTTTCGAGGTCACTGAGAAGAATAGTTACACTCCCGATGCCGTTTAAGTCCAAGTTCAGCCCCAATTAGGAGGGGTTGAGAAGGGGTTGGAAAGTGGGTGAAATGTAAAAATAACCAAGACAACAGATATTACTGTCTAATCCATAGTGTTTGAGGTCACTGAGAAGAACAGTTACCCTGCTGATGCAGGGTAACTAGGGAGTGGGGTAAGAAGGCGGTGGGAACGGGGTGACGTAAAAATAACCTAAAGTGACAGATATGTGTCTAATCCAGGGGTTTTCAACCTTTTCTTCACCACGTACCCTTTTGGGTATTTGTAATGTCAGTAATGTGCCTCCTTCACTTTGTATAATGTGGAAAATAAAAATAAACTCAGAACAACTGTACAGAGGGGAAGTAAATATAAAACTCTTCTGGCATAACCTATAATATTGCAAACAAAGAATTCCAAAAATATAAAGACTATTTTTATAATTATTTACCTCTGGCTATGCAGTAAATGCTCTAGGTTATGGTACTGAGCTGCAAAAACAAAATACATTATTATTACATCAGCTGCAAAGATAGTTAATGAAATAGCTGAAACTGTTTACATTAACTATCCTTGTTGGCTGAGGAGCAGTTTTTGCTAAAGCACATTGAAGGTCGGCATCTAACATTCATTCACATGCCATGGGGAGTGCGTACCCCCTGACAGACCCTAGGTGTACCCCCTGGGGTATGTGTACCCCAAATTGAAAACCTCTGGTCTAATCCACAGTTTTCAAGGTCACTGAGACAGATAGTGATTCTCCGGATGCCCTTGAAGTCTAAATTCAGCCCTGATAGGAAGGGGGGTTGAGATGGGGTGAGAAAGGGGTGACATACAAAAGTAATTGAAAATGGCAGATATTAGTGTCTAATCCATAGTTTTCGAGGTTGATGGGATGAATAGTGACACTCCTGAAGCCCTTTAAGTCCAAGTTCAGCCTCAATAGGAAAGTTGGGGGTAAGAAGCAACACTCTTAGTAGGAATGAGAGAGAGAGAGAAGAGAGAGAGAGAGAGAGAGAGTGAGAGTTTATTGGTTGTAATCAGAGATTTCCCAGGCAATGCCAGGTTGTTCAGCTAGTTATAAATAAAACAACTACATACGGTAAAACTGGGAACCTTACATTATACTAAGAACAAGAATGAATAATAGTTCTGTTTGCTCTAAAGAAGCTTACTTTGATGTGTTACTTATCTAATCGTTAACAGGGAAACGAGCAAGGACCATCTTGTCAAGGGTCTTCCATTAAGTCTTTACACAATGAAGAAGTAACATAAGGGGCTCTGAACCAAAAAGGGACTTTTTACATTACTTGACATTACAACACAAAACTATCTATTCATCTCTTACTGAAAATCAGATATACGGCATGCACACACTCACACTAAGGAATCCAAAGTACAACATCAACAACAACAACAACAACAACAACAACAACAATAATAATAGTAAAGATGATATCACGCAATAAGACCCTCTTTTAGATAAATTCAAATTCCTTGAACACAATGGCCGTCTTGATGCCATTGAGTCTGTATTGTAGTTTCTCAATCTCTTGAATGAGTTTATTTGTAGCAAGTAAATTATACAGCAGCAGTCCTAAAATCATTTATCCTTTGACGTTCCGTTATACCTTTCTACCGTTTTTCAAAAGGCAAATGAAGCCATGGGTACAACTAAGCTTATTTATAACTGCAAGTAGGCCTACATAAATTTTTGGTTATTTTTGATTGGTTGTGATAGCTCGGGGGTGAGGGCTCCCCTGTTGGCTGGAAGCAGAATGACTCATCTGTGAGATTCTGCCTTACCAATGTAGGTGCTGATTATCTGGTGCCAGGTCCTAAGAGTTCTGGTCATGGGGCTGCCAGTCGTACATTGGTAAGACTACGACTTGATTCTTAAAGAGGATTGCCGTGCTTCTATACGAGGGGGTTGTATACCAGCACTACATGGGGGAACATGACAGTGTCCCCTATGCCAGCAGATCGTAAGGAATGCAAAAATCCTGGAAGGTGACAACGACCATCGCTGCCTCCGAAATAAGGAGGTCCTCGCCATCCTCCAATGGAAACAGTCGCTGAAAAAAACCAGGAGTCCAGCAAGGCGGGGCCCCTGGGATAACAATTCAGGTCACCTTATGACCAGCCAATCAGCACCTACATCGGTTACCCAGGCTCTTATTCCAATCTCGGTCAATAGGAGGAGCAACAACCCACCTACTCCCCAACCTTTAACAACCAATCAAATTCTGCTAAAAATTTATGTGAGACAGTTTGAGAGTATAAGACAATTGTATTACGGGCTGCTCGTTGCAGTCTCAACGCTGGTTTTCCCAGATTTTCCAGTGCATCTTATTGCATCTAGAATGTTTTCTAGTTGTAGAATGGGTTCTAGAGGCAGGGTGGTTGGATACCTGCAAATGACTGCTTTTATTTCTTTCTCCTTCGGGTCTAACAGCTGAAAAACTGTATTCCCTCGGAGAATTTTTTCTGTATCTATGCTACTTTGGGTGATGATCATGTCACCCACTAGATTAGGTCTAACAGACATCCTCAGATTTGGATTCTGCATCTCCAATTTTGCTATTACAACAGAGGTGGCTTTGTATTTTGGAAGAGGTGATGGATTGAATGTAGGAAACTTGTTTGGAAGTGGGACTCTTTCGTCTTGGGCTGGTGTTTTCCTGCAGGCTTTTTTCTTCTTTCGAACAGTGGTCCATCCTTCAGAGTGGGATTCATCGTCCAACACAAGAAGGGGCAGGGCTTGGTATTTTTGTGTTCCCATCACTTGAGAACGTACAATGTAAGTTTAGTCTTCAACAGTCGTTTCTTGGTCATTTTCTTCGCTGGAGAAGGTTCTAGTCGATGTAGTTTGTTCTTCAGGGATGATAGGAGGTTTGCTGGGTTTATGAGCTGAAAACGACTCATAAATGGCTCAATGACGACGAGTCGCCGAATCGATATTCGTAGCGACGCTCCGCTGCCCGACGGCTTGTTGACAGTTTGGGTTGTGGGGCCTCTAAAGGGAGGGGGCAACAAAATAAAAATTATTATTAATTTAGCCGTAAAGGCTTTCATGGAGCTATCCTGTGCGCCTGTGAATGGAAGTCAATTCAAGATACACAACCAAGCTATGAGTGGGCGTTCAATAAGAGGATTATTTCCGTCCTTGAAATTCTTCCACGCAAGTGCCTAGCGTGGTGTATCACACACAGTTATGCATATTACCTATCATTATTCTGTACATTTCATATTCAAAAAGGTACATGGATTCTGGAGACAAATGGAACTGATATCTATTCACACTTCGGCAATTACTTTTTAACGACAATTCGAATACCAGAGACAGTAGGCGGGAAGATGAACAATTCCTTTCTGTTAAGGCAAACTACAAGAGAGCTTGGAATTCTATAAGATGTAGAATGAATTTAATAATGGTCACACGTAATACTGTCCCTGGTGATCTTACAGCAAAAATTATTTTTATTAAAATTGCCAAAGCAAGATAATCAATAAAGGCCCTTTTTTCTTTAGTGACCCATGCAGTTTAGGCGAAGTATGGGAAGATACCAGGGCTTCATAGAAAACTAAAGAGGCTACTGTTAGAGGTGTCTGAATTATTTACAATTGGATTAGTTTCTTAACCACAATGCAGTATGGCACAAGAATTGACTGAAAGTGTGCGCTCTATTTTTTATGATAAAAGTTACAATCCGCTGTTTAAGAAATGAAAAAGAAATAATGATAGTTCATTAGAAAATTCATATAATGCCTATTTATTTCAAATGCTGAGTACAACATTCACAGATAATTCGAATCTATGTTAGCTATTATATTAAAAAAAAAAATCCCGGTTAGTTGAAAAAGGAAGGGTAGGGGAAGGTATATTATAGCAGGTATGAAGAACTTGGTAGAACTGGAAAATATAATTTACAGACGAAGTTCGATGACTTTTATTTTTCGTCGCATGTTGGGGCTATATATGGAGGGGGTGGGGGGCTGGGGGCGGATAAAATTGGATTATGACATTTAAGAGTAAACTTACATCCAGCCCGAGGCAAATGAAGTTATTGAAATTTCTTTCAGCAGCGACGGAAATGAAAATCTGATGCGACTGCTTTCCTGAAATTTCAGTAGGCGGAGGATAAAAAGTCTATTTGCTAGACTTCTTAATCTCCGCCTCGATGTAGATATACCTAAAATTCGATCACAACTACAAGGTATAGCTCGTTGGACTCCATTCTTTTCTAAGAACGACTTGAATATTTTTAAAGAACTTGGGAAACGAAAAGACCTAACAATAACAAAACCTGAAGGGAAAAAGGTGCTGTAATACTAAATAAATACGAATACATACAAAAGATGGAAAATATCTTAGGAGATGAATCTAAATTAAAAAAGACGGGAGAACCTCAATACTCTGCTATCTTTAAGATAGAAGACCGAATTAACCAGTTTTTGAAATACCTTAAAGACTCTAAAATCACTAGTGAAAATACATATACTTCGTTATATAGCACAGGTGCCTCATATGGGGTAATGTATGGGTTACCTAAAGTCCACAAAGAAGGTATACCAATGAGGCCCACCCTCACCTCCTATACTACTTCTAATTACAAAATTGCCTAATTTCTTGTGTCTCTTAGCGCCTCTAACTACAAATATCTATAGTTGTAAGAATTCAGAAAATTTTAAAGAACAAATTTCACCCCAGGATTCAGACTTATTTATGGTTAGCGTGGATGTGGAGTCTTTACCAATGTACCAGTAGAAGAAACTATTGACATTATTGTTAGCAGTAGTTTTACTGACCCAGATGCCACTTTTAATAATTTTAACCTCACGGATTTTAGAAAATTGCTCAAGCTCGCTGTACAGGACACAGCCTTTGTTTTTAACGGTAAAGTCTACCTTCAGGCTGATGGTATGACGATGGGATCCCCTTTGGGTCCCACCTTTGCAAACATTTTCATACGCTCCCTGGAGGAACGCATACTGGACAACTGCCCTTTGGCCTACCTGCCATTATTTTGTAATGGGTATGTGGATGATACCTTCTTTTTGTTCAGAGATAAAGATCAGGCTGACAAATTTCTTGATTATACCAATGAAATACATCATAACATTAATTCCACGATTGAATTTGAAAAGGAAAATAAGTTGCCATTTTTGGATGTAACAGTTCTTAAATATAATGATAATTTTAACACCACGGTTTTTGGAAAGGAAACGTTTACCGCCCTGGGATAGAATTTTTATTGCAACTGTTTTTATAATTTTAAACTAAACTCCATGCCTACCCTCTTTCTTAAGGCTTTTAACATAACGTCTAACTGGAATCATTTTCACAATGAAATGACTCCCCTCCACCAATATTTTACTGACAATTGCTTTCCATAGAAACTTTTCTATAAACTCCTGTACAAATTCTTGAACAATATCTTCCATCCTAAAATGAAAATACCAGCAGTGCCAAAATTACGCTTATATGCAAGTGTCCCATTTATTCATGACAAAAAATGTCTACTGCGAATTGAAACTGTTAATCGAAATGTTTTTCCTGCAATTGAATTAAGATTAATACCTTGCAACCCAATGAAATCAGATCTTTGTTTAAACACATGGAAAAACTCGATCCACTGATGACCTCAGGAGTCGTATATCTATTTAATTGTCCTAGATGTAATCTAGGGAAGTACGTCGCTCTACACGGAGGTTACTCAAAGTGAGATTGGACTCTCATCGAGGTGTTAGTTATAGAACAGGTGTCAAATTAACTAATCCTGAGTTTTCATGTATATGTGAATATACAAAGAAATGTAAACATAACATGAATTACAAAGATTTTAAAATTATAGGCTAATCACCTAACGAACAGCATTTAACTATTTAAGAATCACTCTTCATTAAAAAACTCGTTCCGCAGTTAAACACCATCTTCCTCAACACCGCTGTATCTCTCGTGAGTTCAAGTCGAAGCTGACCTGGCCTGAATTGTCACTCCGTCTGTGCTTTCAGCACCTCATGGTAATGACTCCCTACTTTTGTACTTGATTTTTTTTTTTTATATTTGTATAACTTTTTAAACTTTTAATTTGTATTCCGAGTTTGTGATTTTAGCTTTGTTTTATCTCTTAGCTTGAAAATGGGACTTTTATGTCTTGAAACGTCGCGACTAGAATAAAAGTACATATAATGGGAATAAAGGATTGTCCTTCACCTTGGATCGACAGATGTCTACTGGTTTAAAGAACCCCCTTCAATTTTCAATTTATAGATAATATTTACAAACTAAAAATTTAGGATTGTTATTAATATAAACATCATTTAATCTATATGTTATGTCTGCATTATTCTTGATACTAGAATCTGAAAGAAATAATGGACATATTATGTTGCTAAAAATGTGAGTTCCATTTTTCCCAACTAAATCCATTTGCGGTCTCGATTTAACTCATTGGCACTGCTCACCAAACCAATTAAATTGGTTTACGGTTATATGGTCTCCTCCGTTCCACGAAGTCTTGCATTGCTCCATTGCTGAAGATTATACGTTAATGATTTAGCTCATAGGAGTTGCGATCTCTACACCAATACTTCGTAGTTCAGTGGTATTCCACCAGGGCGGTGCTGTAAAGCCTTGCGGCCATCTTTAAAGGTCTGGTAACCCTATGGAGCGTCAATCACTGGAGTGGCGATCTCCCAACTGAGTATGTGACCTCGGGCAGTCATATTGAAAGGTCTCATTCCGGCTCATAGTACTATATTTTATTACTATTGATATTTTTACTATTGCAATTTTTCATCTTTTTTTCTATTATTATTATCTTATTATTGATATTGTGATTTTTACTAGTATTATTAGTGTTGCTGGTATTATTATTATTGAACCAAACAAAAACTTCTTTCAGTTTTCTTCTTAAGATTGAAAAAGAAACCCACAAAATCACTGTGTGTAATGTGTTTACTTTTAAGTATTTACACTTAATTTTGCTCCACACTCGAGAACTTTCAGCCCCTATCTGTGGCCCATTTTCAAGAGATGTGTAGGTTGTCAGCCTGGGCCTTGAGCCTACACATCTCTTGAAAATGTGCCACAGATAGGGCCTGAAAGTACTCGAGTGTTGAATAAAATTAAGTGTAAATACTTAGAAGTAAACACGTTATACACAGTGATTTTGTGGGTTCCTTTTTCAATAATTATTATTATTACTGGACCCAATTTCACAGCGCAAAATGACCTTACAAAAACAGGTTGGCCTAAGAACCATTGTGGTCAAGGTTACTAAACATCTGCTCTTGGATCTAAGCAGTGTCTAGCAAAAATAGTTCCTATAAATTACAAGACTTTCTTTACAGTCACTAAGCACTAACTAAACAGTAACGGACAATCATTAAACATTAACATTCACAATACACTTACACTTATTTAACACTCACGCTTACTAAACACTCACTAAACACACACTGACTATACAATCTCACTCACTAAACACTTGCACTTAACATACACTCACACTCAATAGCACTAAACACTAACTGAATACCCAACACTTCTTAGGTACTCACTATACACTAAATGCTTACTAAACACTCAGTAAACATTGACTAATATTCACTTAATCCTAAACATTCATTAAACAATAAATAATCACAAAAAAATCACTAAGCACTCAATATACTCTAAACATTCACTGAACCCTAAACACTTATTAATCACTAAATGCTCACTAAACCTTAAATGTTCATTAAACCCCTTACCACTCTAAACACTAAACAGTAAATCGGCATTCACTCATTACTCATCAAACACTCACTGAATGCTTACAAAACATTCACTAAACACAACATTCACAAAACATTCACTAAACCCTAAACACTCACTAAACATTCTCTGAATATTTGCACACTTAACATTCACTAAAACCCTAAAGATTCACTAAGCATTCACTTAGCCCTAAACACCAGTAAACTTTCACTGAATACTTTCACACTAAACATTCACTAAATACTTACTCACTAATCCCTAAAAATTCGCTAAACATTCGCTAAACACTTACCCACTAAACCCTCTAAATTAGCTAAACTCATTAAACATTAATGATAAAAAAGAATTCACAATCGCACTAATCCCTAGTTCAATAGGTTGGTTATAGACCTTTAAAAACGGCCGCAAGGCTTTGCAGCACTGCCATGGTGGAAGACCACCGTACTACGTAGTTGGTACAGAGATCCCAACTCTAGGTATATACTACATACCCTCTATAGGGGGGCTGGGAGGGGTCGGAAAAATGAATATTTTCCACTATGTTTGAACATTAACTGTTGGGTGGATGGTTATTTGTTAGGTTATATCTTTTCTTCCCATTTTAGAGGGTTCCTTTTGTGAATCAGACATTTCCGCTTCCTCCAAAGCCTCTGTTTTTATTACTGGTTGTGTTTTATGGGAGAGTCTCTTGTGGAGGGTGAGTAAAAGACGCTTGATGCTGAAAGTTGGTTTGAGAATCTGCCGGAAGCTTCGATTCTTCTTTTCTGGCTTTAAAAGTCTACCTCCTTCCTAGGAGACAGACGGAGCCAGTGTGTTCGTTCGTTCTCCTCCTCTGTGTGTGTCTTGAAAGGCGTTTTCCCGTTGGGATTCTTAAGGGTTTGGGAAGCCTTTCTCTTCTGTTCCCGTGAGTAAAATAGTCATATTCTCTCTCTCTCTCTCTAAACTCTTACGCTTTTAGCGGCAATGATGCCTCACTGCTGGGGTATCATAGGGCCAAATCATTGCAGAGGGGTTTTGTTTAACCAGCAATGAGCGCCTTCTCTCAGCTCATTGGCACCGCTCACCAAACTAGTAAGGTAGTTCTTGGTGTGTTGTATCGCTCCAACTCAAAATTTATATATATTCGGAATATCTAATATATAGATATATATAATATATATATATATATATATATCTATATATTATATATATATATATATATAGCTATATATATATATATATATATTCAGAATTTAGAATTTCTTGGAGCAGTGTTCACACTTCTTGTACGTCTTCTGGGGGATCCCAAAATGAATATTTTCCACTTCGTTTTGACCAATAACTTCGATTCTTCTCTTCTCGATTTCGAAGTCTTCCGCCTTCCTTGGAGTCAGGTGGAGCCAGTGCGTTCATTCGTTCGTCCTCTTCCCTGTGTGTCTTGAAGGGTGTTTTCCCGTTAGCATTCTCGCTGATCTGAGAAGCCTTTCTCTTCTGTTCTCGTAGGTAAAACATTTATATTCTCTTTCTCTCTCTTTCTCTTTTGACGGCAATGATGCTTCACTGCTGGGGTGTCATCACAGTGCCACATCATTGCAGAGGGGTTTTGTTTAACCAGTCGCGAGCACCTTCCCTCTGCTCATTGGCACTGCTCACCATACCAATAAGGTTTACAGGTATAAGGTCTCCTCCGTTCCACGAAGTCTTGCATCGCTCCATCACTGAAGATTATTAGTTAATATTTCTTAGAATTTCTTTAAAAAAGTTTTCCATTTTCGATTCGTCTTTCAGAGGATCCCTCAAATAAACTGACAATTTCACCTTGCACAAAATCGGTATATTGAGGATCTTCTGATAGCTTCTTTCTCACTTTGCTTATTCGTCTTTTGTCTCTTAGGAAATCTGATTTTTTTTATCGATGATCTTGCTGTCCTTCCGTTTGACCTCTGTTGTCTACCCTGATTTCTTCCAGCTCCTCTCATTTCCGCTTTCTGGTCTCCTTCCTGTATCCAGTCTTCCTTTTGGCCCTCATCTCCTTGTATCTCTTCTTTGCAGACCTTCATGCATCCTTTCTCTGCTTTCTCTTAGCCCTTCTGTCAGCCATCTTCTTCCTCAGGATCTGTAACTTCTTCCATATGATTTTTTGCTTTGTGCCTGTAGGAGCGTTCTTTTGACGTCTCTCCTTCCTGGAGCATTGTTGTCTCTCTTTTCTATGTGTGTAGTGATGCCGTGTTTAGCATTCTCAGGAATTTTCTTTTAACGCCTCCAATAGTATTCCGCCTTCCACCAACAAAAGTAGCCAATCTCCTCCATCTGCCTCTGAGATTGTTCTTAGTTCTCTGTCTGTCTGTCTCTTTCCCGCCCTCGCTTTTGACGGCAATGTTGCCTCACTGCTGGGGTGTCATCATATGGCCAAGTCATTTCAGAGGGGTTTTGTTTAACCAGCAATGAGCGCCTTCCCTCTGCTCATTTGCACCGCTCACCAAACTAGTAAGGCAGTTCATGGTGTCTTGTATCGCTCCAACTCTGAATTTATATATATTCGGAATATATGAATATATATATATATATATATATATATATATATATATATATATAATATATATATTCAGAATTTAGAATTTCTAGAAACAGGGTTTGCACTTCTTGTACGTCTTCTGGGGGATCTATAGAGCATCATTCACTGGATTGGCGATCTCCCTGCTGAGCGTGTAATCTTGGGCAGCAATATTGAAAGGTCTTGGTCCGGCTCGTAGTAATATGTTTTATTACTATTAATGGTTTTGCTATTATTATTTTTAATCTTTTTACTATCATTTTATTATTTATCTTTTTTCTGTTATTATCATCCTGCTATTATTACTATTAATAATGAGATTTCTATAATTATTACTATTAGTGTTGCTGGTATTACTATTATCATTATTATATTACTGGGCCCAATTTCACAGAGCAAAATGACCTTACAAAAACAGGTTGGCTTAAGCACTCCAACTGATCTTTCTGAAGAGTTTTGTTCCCTCAGATTCAGAGGTGGCAAAGGTTATGTATCCATACAGGACTGTTGGTTGACCTGTTTGCTTTCAAGATATCACAAATATCATTAGTGGATTTATGGGAAATTTCGCGAAAGGTTGGCCTTGGGCATGAAACATTGACTGGATAGTTGTTGGATCAGGGTCTAAGTGTGGATAAAGGATTATTTTCATTAGTTTGCTTGTCTAAGTTGTGTCTGTCAACAAACTATCTCAAAGGTTATTTATCGACATCATGAAATTTTTGGGCAAAACAGATATGAACCAAAGAAAGGCTAAATTACGTCAGTGCTTTATCATGTATATGGTATTCTCCCTTTGTGTCCTTTTGGAGTTTTTTTTTATGTTTCATTTGATTGGATGATTACCATAAGCATAAGTTACTCATTTTGTATATAAGAATTTTAGGCTTTATAATAAAATTCTGCATTTAAGGAGTATGTTTTTTAGATAAATAAATATAAAACTATAAACTAATGACATGAACACAAAAGATAGCTAATAAAACATAAATGAGAATATGGCCAATTGGGGACAACTTAGCAAAAACGAGAAACAAATCAACTCAAGAATGGGTGATGAAGCTCGAAATATTTTTTATTTTTTTTTCCATTTTTTCTTGATACTTTTTGAGTTTTTTCTTACTCGTCTGCAACAGATTGTCCGCGCCTTATGCGACTAAATTCCTCGAATTCGATATCAGTGGATTGGAGCTTACGGAGTACAGCCTTACTGGCACTGGGATCTGGGTGCATCAGCTTGAAGGGAAGGTCTGCTGTCAGTTCGCCACCAATGGCACCACAATTCAGTTTCACACGGAGAGAGTAGGACACGACTATGCCCAAGGCGTCATTGGGATTCTTACCGGCTGCCACCAATGTTGAGGATGCCAAATTAGCATCTGTGTCCTTCATCTGACCATCCAGGGCGATTCCATATCGTCTTTTGTTAGAAGAGGCAAGAGGGGTGATGGAGAAATTCTTAGTGAAATGAGCGCCAGGAGTGACTGGACATCCTTCACGAGACTCAAGGCTGGCCACAACACGGCTGAACATGTTGTTCGTCATGGTTACCTCGACATGTTGGACCACTTGACACTTGACGTTCTTCACCGTTTTCTTGGAAGCATTGTTGATGCTAAGCTTAGCCGTGATTGATTGACCATGAAGGTAAAGGTCGCGGTCCAAGCTGACTTCCAAGTTAAGCTTCCCAGGAGAGAGAGTAAAGCTCTTGCTCACCAGGGTAGAAGGTTGGCGAGCGCTAGGCTCCATGGATGCAAACTGGACCTTTCGGACCGCGAAGCTGACGGAATTACGCTTGTGGGGGCGCTCCTCTTTGTTCTCAGCCACGTACAGCTTCAGGTCGTAGATCACACCAAGAGGCTGACTCTGTAGAAATAAAATGAAATGTTTACTATCGACGAATGCTGTTAATGTATTATTTATTGCTCTTATTAATATGGATTTAAATCTATTTGATTCCTATGGCAGATGCCATCACATTTGTCAAGTAAAAGAAAAAGAACTAATTGTTATATCATGATGTCTGTATAACTGAACAGGTTATTCATTCTTTGCAATAAGTGCTAGTGTTTACTTACAGAAGCCTCATCTCCATTGTCCAAGTTCACAGAGCAGGGGGCATTTTCAGGTAGAGAAACACTGAAAGCATGGGCATTGGCACCAAGCTTCTTGAGGAGTCTCTCCTGGACTTCAGTGACTTCCCCATTTGAGTTGTTCATTTCAATTGGGGTGTTAACGAGAACCATCTCCTTGCTGAAATGGAGTCCCATGACTTCATCCTCTTCGCGCCCATAGCGGTACGTGACCGCCACGCGCGCGAAGACCCTCCTTCCTCGCAGGTAGTCATTGTCCACAACAACCACACCGTTCACAGGGGACGTGTGGCTGATGCGGTCAATGAAGTCCCGCTGGTTTAGGTACGCTGTGACCTTACCTGTGCAAGACAAGAAAGGTGAATGTCAAGAGGAAATGTCCAAGTGCACGTGGTGTGGATTATATGATCGACGAAACCAATGTCATTCAAATTTTGTCTTTTCCAGTCGGGATTATAATGAATACATAATATTGACATTGTTTTTAAGTTCGTAATACGAGTATTTGCATTTCAAAGTTATATCTAATGGTAATGAAAGGTCGATATGAAAAGGCCCTTAGTAGGTTATGTCTATTCGTATATAGGTTCAAAAGCAAAATGACCGTGGTGGGAAGATGAACTTTTTGAACTAAAGAGAGCAAATGACTAAGCAAGCGAACGTCATTCAACTATTACAAATCTTAATTACTATACACGATATTCTAACAAAAACATCTTTAGTTATTATTTTGATTAGATTTACTTCGATCACGAAAAGATTTAATTCAAGTCGGCCTTCCGACAGCTCGTTGGGGGACTTCAAAGTATCCTTAAAATCCTTCAGTAAGGATGCAGTACGTGTTCCTGGTATGCCAACTAATCTTTAGACAACAAAATACTACGTTTGTTTGTGAGGGACAAAACGAGAGAGAGAGAATTTTATGTTTGGTATATTTTGGTCTACAGAGGCATTATATAATTAATTTTGCTTCACCAAACCCGTGATATTCTTGGAAGTAAAAGAATTTTGATTAAACATTTTGACGTATGGAAACCAACTTGAATTGACCGTTAATTTGCTGATAAAATAAAAACACTAAATTCAACGAAAAGTCTAAGCTATCAACGTTTCAACGGTTATAAGTCACAAAGAAAGTCTTTCTTTTTATGTATTAAAATGACTGAATGACACATAGCATACTGACAGATACAATGTAATGTCTTTACGGGAACAGCGTCAGTCTACAGTAAAAGTGCCGCTGCATTTACTTATTATTTCGGGTTCTGGTGTCGGCAGCTGTTAACGAAAAAAAAGAATAATTTGCAATGATATCTAGTTTGCTCTCTCCAAATCGTGTCTGGTTATCGATTTGAAAAAAATAAGCATAATGATTCTTTGCAAGAAAATTCACTGTTTCCTTACCATTAGGGGCTGTCTTTTTGAAGACCTTGACGGCGTTAACCATGGAAAGAGTTTGGAGGCGAGAGCTCGGCCTACTAAGTCGAACGGGGTCAGAGAAGGCTCCGTGTGAATCTGAATGACCAGGTTTCCTCTGCGCGCACTTTTATACCTGGACAGTAAGTACCTCCTTCATTGCTGCACTGATCTCATTAAAGGCGGAAGCCTTAGGAATGGAGCTGTCGCACACCGGGTTTTTACTCTCCTTTATGTTTGGTTTGCTGACGTGGAGACAGTGAATTCCTTCACTCTTGAAAGAAGGAAGTGGTTTCTTATACACTGTAGGTATTCTGTCAACTTATGTCTGTATATTTATATCTAGGGAATCATGAATGTAAGCCCACATGCTCAAAGATTGATTCCATTACTGCTTTCAGATGCTAATCATCAAACATTTTTATTTCAGGTCTGAATAAATACTAATAGAAATGTCTAAGTTCTCTCAAATCCGTTCACTCTGTAAGGAGTTTTCTTATCTGTAATATAATGTTCCACATGCATCATTGCTCAGCCCTAAGACAAAACATAAATGAAATTTATTGATTGTTTGCAAAGGTCTTTTGCAAACACAGATACTGGTGGCAAAATAGCTACTGCTGAAGGATAAGTTATATATATATATATATATATATATATATATATATATATATATATATATACATATATACATATATACATATATATGTGTGTGTGTGTGTATATATCTATATATATATTTTATGAAAGATATTGTGGAAATAGCGATTTTATGGGCCTTTCAACATTATATATTATATATGTATATATTATTAATACAATATATATATATATATATAAATATATATCATTATTATATTTATTTTATAATATTATATATTATATATATATATATATATTTATATATATATATAGTATTTATATATATATATCATATATATAAATATATATATATATATATATATATAACTAATATATTATTTATATATATATACATATTATATATATAATATATATTTTTATATATACTATCTATATATATATACTATATATATAGTATATATAGATATATATATATATATATTCAGAGGAAGACGGACGAAAACCACACATCACTAGGCTGTCTTTTTATTATTTTGCCGACGTTTCGATATTATGTACAGAATTACATCTTCTGGGCTGCACATAAGAAAAGATAAAAAACAGTTAATTGCACAGTACGAATTCATTAAAATATAATAGAGTAAAAATGAAATAAATAAAAATGAAAACACAACCAACCTAGAGGTGTTTTTAATTTTATTTATTTCATTTTTACTCTATTATATTTTTTTAAATGAATTCTTACTGTACCCCTTTAACTGTTTTTTTATCTTTTTCTTGTGTACAGCCCAGAAGATGCAATTCTGTACATAATTACGAAACGTCGGCAATATAATAAAAAGACAGCCTAGTGATGTGTGATTTTCGTCCGTCTTCCTCTGAATATGTTATTTAGAGTAGTTCCCTGTGCCCTGTATCATCACTAATGTACATATATATATTATATATATATATATATATATATATATATATATATAGTAATATATATATCTATATGTATATATATATACATATATATATATATATATATATATATATATATATATATTTTTTTTTCACTACCTTGGGACAACTTACACCTGTTGGGAAGTATACAGAGTCATTAGGAACATTCAGCTATCAAAATATATGATTGCTTCTCTCTTTCTAATATTATCTAATAGAAGGATCATGCTCATTAAATTTTTTTAGTTTAAATTTACGCCTATTGGTATATATAGAAGAAATTTTGTCTATTGTATGTAAGGAGAAGAAAATGGACTGCGGTTATTACAATCAAATATTGTGAACATTGCAATCCGTACCTCCCATCTAGTATCTGGTAGTCCCTTGACTGCTTGAGGATTACATTCATCTAAACTGACCAAAAATGATGGGGATGATGTCAAAGGGTGTTAAAGAGTCCCTTCGTCATCATCCCCATCATATTATTTCCATAATTGTAATCTGAATATAAGGGAAAATTTTATTCTCTCAAGTTATTTCAGAGGAATAATTTATTTAGTGGAGAACGAAAGCTTCTTGGGAGCAGCTACTTTCAAAAAGCAAAATCCGGTGACTGTACTGTACAGGAAACATTCTGTTTAATAAGGAGTAACAGAATTTAAATGATCTTATCGTTTTCGTATCTTACAATCTTTTCTGGAGTATCAGTTCGATACGAGAGGGGAAGAGGGCGGTTTCTATGAGTCTGATTCCAGCATGAAAAGAAAAAGAAAACTAAAGGCGTGCAGGCTCGTCTACCATATATATATATATATATATATATATATATATATATATATATATATATATATATATATATATATATATATATGTATATATATATATGTGTGTGTGTCTGTGTGCGTACCTATGTTTATATATAAATATATATATATATTAGATATATATATATACATATATATATATATATATATATATGTATATATATATATATATATATGTATATATATAGTATATATATATGTATATATATATGTATTATATGTATGTATATAGATATGTATATATGGTATGTATATTAGTATGTATATATGTATGTATATATGTAGTATATATGTATGTATATATGGTATGTATATATGTATGTATATATGTATGTATATATATATGGTAGACGAGGCCTGCACGCCTTTAGTTTTCTTTTTCTTTTCATGCTGGAATCAGACTCATAGAACCGCCCTCTCGTATCTTCGGTATCGACTGATACTCCAGAAAAGATATATATATATATATTTTTTTTATAATATATATATATATATATAGATATCTATATATATATAATTTAAATAATTATATATAATATATTACATTTATTTAATAATTATAATAATTATTAATATTATAATTAATAATATATATATATTTATATTATTTATATAATATATATATAATATATATAATATTATATATATATATTATATATTATATCCCACACCACAACAACACACACACACACACACAACATATATATAATAATAATATATAATAATTATTATATTATAATAATAAATAATTATATTATAATATACATATATAATATATATAAAATATTATATTATATATTTAATATATTAATATATATAATTATATAATATATTTATAATTTATATAATAATATTTATAATAAATATATAAATTTTTATTTATATTAATATATATAATAAAATATATATAATATATATAATATATATATATATACATACAATACCCACACCAGACACACACACACACACACCACCAACACACACAACACACACACATTAATATATATAATATAATATATAATAATATTAATATAATATATATAATAAATATATATTATATTAATATATTATTATTATATATATTTAAATATATAATATAAATATAATAATAATAATATTATATAATATATATATTATTATTAAATAATATTATATATAATAATATATATATATATGATATATATTATTATAATATTAATATTAAATTTATAATTATTTATATAATATATAATATTATATATATTATATATATATATAATTATAATTATATATATATAATGTGTGTGTCTGCGTGTGCGTACCTATGTATATAGTATATATGAATATTTATAGTATATATGTATATATATATATATATATATATATATATATATATATATATATATAAATATATATATATATAAATATATATATATATATATATATATTATATATATATATATATATATATATATATATATATATTATATATATATATATATATAATATATATATATATATATATATATATATATATATATATATATATATATACACACGGTAGACGAGCCTGCACGCCTTTAGTTTTCTTTTTCTTTTCATGCTGGAATCAGACTCATAGAACCGCCCTCTCGTATCTTCGGTATCGACTGATACTCCAGAAAAGATTGTAAGATACGAAAACGATAAGATCATTTAAATTCTGTTACTCCTTATTAAAACAGAATGTTTCCTGTACAGTACAGTCACCGGATTTTGCTTTTTGAAAGTAGCTGCTCCCAAGAAGCTTTCGTTCTCCACTAAATAAATTATTCCTCTGAAATAACTTGAGAAAATAAAATTTTCCCTTATATTCAGATTACAATTATGGAAATAATATAATTAAAAAAAACAAAAGGATACATTTATTAAAGACGAAGTTGTACGAGGAATTTCGACGAAGACTGCATTAAACCGATGAAAAGTAAAGTGAGGGATCTAAGAATTTTGGTTTTAAAACGTATACAGTATTTATTTGTTCATTTCTTTGCAAACCGGAAACTAAAAACATTGATTAATTCATAGCTTCAAATATATTTCGTATGCGAGCTAGGAAGAAAAGCAAATGAAAAAGCAAGTGAAATGTAGTTTTCCGCTTATGACGTCACGCATGGGTGAGGAAATCCAACCATAAAAGTTTTCTTTTATCAATCAATCGTTAACATGCATAAGGCCAGTATGTCTGGAAGCAACGCCGTCAACAAGAGAAAGAGAAAAGAATGTCAAACAAACTTAAGAAGCTGACGGCCTAGGCCCTAGATGCACTACTGTTCACACGATCAATATATCATTGATGCTACTTGCAGAACTCATTTGACAAATGCCATTGCATTTAAGAGAGAACGCCCACTCTCAGTTAATGCTAGAAGTATCCACTGAAGGAAGAGCACTGTTGAAATAGGCCATAATTCGCTTCACAGCACCATTCAGTGGAAGAGTTATATTATTTATCTCTCGGGATGGAAAAATCTTATCTTACCATTAGAATTGCCCTCCTCATTGCTAGCGTCCTACAAATAAAATGACCTGTAAATAGCGATATAGTTAAATTCATAATGCTAAAAACTGTAATCTTAATAAACAAAGAAACTGAAACTGAAAACATTTCGCAACGGCAGTCAAGTAAGGTGTTTGAAAGTCAGGGTTCTGCATCCTGGTCACTTGAAACTTTTGAAGTTGAGCATTATCAATGTGATGTAGTGTGAGAACTTAACAATGTATCACAGACTCACAGTTTATAAACCTATAATTAAACTATGAAATTCAGTGAAAAACGCCGGTGTAAATAAGAGCTAAGACTGCATGTAATTGACTGTCGATCCAAAGAAATACCATTATTTGTGAATAATCTTGCATGAATTTACCATACTAGGCTTTTTATTGAATATGTTAATATCTTTTTTCAGGTACACCGGAAAACCTTTATCCGGAATAGAAATCAAAGTTCAAACTATGGTTTAATTATGATGAAGTTGCTGACGCACAACTCTAATATGAGTCAAATGATTGTAGCACAACAATCACAAATCTATGATGGGAAAATATCTCATTCAGAAACACAGGATGAAAGATCATCTGAAACTAGCATTGGCCACCATTGCTCTGTACTCCAATGGCCCTCTGAAAAAAGTATTCAGCTTCATCCATGGCCTCTTGCACCCCTCCAGGAGAGCCACAAGAAGTTGGTTGTACAGAAATTCACCTGGCACAAGTAGAGACATGGCATTGTGGACTAACAGTGACTGAAGTGCCAAAGAAGTATGATAAGTCAAGACACAGAATCCAGCATCAGCAATTCTGTCAGCATAGATGATGTGGAACCCTTGCCTTCATCCAATAGATGTAAATGCATCTTTACAGCAACACAAAGATCTCTAAGATGGGTGGAAGCAGTACTAATATTAAAAGCGATGCCACTAGCCTGTACTGCGGCACTCCTGGATCAGCTGTTCCAGCATTCCCGATGATATAACACCTGAAAAAGGACCAGCATTTGTCTCCAAGGTATGTGCTTCTTTTGCCAAATTAATGAGGGGAAAATTCACCGCACCATCACCTGCAACCTAGCCATTAATGGAATGGCAGTAAAGACCCTCTGATCCCTCAAAGCTGCCCTCATTGCCAACTGGAATTAATGAATTCCCTGCATCCTCCTTGCTCCCATTTTGTCAAGTGACCACCTGCCTTAGTTCTGGATGGCAGAAATACAATTCTACCTCTCAAATGCCATGAGTTCTACCAAAAGGCAAGTTATATCCTCGAAGCAATCCTAGATACCCTCTTCCCCACATCACATGCTGGCTGGGCATGTAAAACAAGAGGATCATGCATGAAGACCTACACCAGTTCTGAATAGCAGAGTTCTTCCTACCTCTACTGCCCATGTGCATTGAGCCCTAAGCATACTGAACACACTACTAGGAGACACATTGACTAGGGCATCCTGGGATGGACTAAGATCCCTGCTAACATTGCTGAAACTTAGGGAAGATGAGAAACCAAAGAAGGTCAACCTGGCAAGGGAAATATGGTTATGCCACTTACAAAAAAAACTTCTTAGCCTCTTTTCCCAAGACTGAAGAACCCTCGTGGCATAACTACTGAAGTAATCAGTTTTTGCAGGCCTCCAAGGCATGGTAAAACACAACCCACACTATCTGCAGAACCAGAGAAGACAATGACCAGGACCAAGATGATGACACACAAGCCAATGACTTGCAGAAGCGCCCTTTCTTATCAACAAAAGGGATGACCACACCCACTCACTGCACCCCTGGATGAGGAAACCAAGGTAGCTACTCAAAGAAAATAACAGTGGCCATCACAACCTCAACAGATGCTTGCCACACCAGATTTTGTCACCAGTAATGCTTCTGGCAGGAGGTTCCTTGTGGATATAAATGCCTACAAGTCCATCCTACCAGCATCAAGCGAAAACAAAGGCCATTCACAAAATACCAAGTAATGCCTAATGGCAATCCAAGGGAACCTATATCATCATACATTCATAGCTGGATCACTTTTGTTTTTCTTGTTTTCATATATACATCTAATTTTGTTTAGTGACTTAAGCTTATATAATTTTCATTCTCACTCTCATTCGACCTTTTGCTGATTTTGCTTAGATAATTGTACTGAAATTAATTGTAAACATTTATGAAAAACATTATAATTTTGTATACATTAGGGTTTGTTTCTGTTAATGAATGTAACGTAAAGTTATTGTACTGGAGAACAGAAAGGAAATGAGTTATTTGCATGGTTGAAGGACCGTTGTTTACATTTGTTTCTCCCTTTACGAAAAGTGAAGTTGGGTGGTGTAACACTGATCCTGTGGGGTAAAAGCTTTGGACACGACTGCGAGAGAGGAACGACCCTCAGTTTGGTGGACATGTTGGATGGTCTTTTATTTGGATGTTTTGAGCTTGCTCATGCCCCTACAGCCTTATTCTTCCACTGCCGCAACTTACTCCAGGAGGGTCCCCGCGGAGGTTTGTAGATTTAGGTGTCCTCCCTGTTTGTTAGGGAATATTCATTAGTATTGTAAATTGTCAGGCTTCTCTCTTGCTGTTGTTTTCTCTTTCCTTACGGGACTCCATATTTTTAGGCATGTATGTTTTTTTTATTCTTTAATTAATGGTGTGGGTTTTTGCTCTAATTATTATTGTACTCATAATTTATTGTGATTGTTATTCATTTATGGTTTTATTGATAGTGGTTCTGGCAATAATTTCTATCGTTATTGTGACTGTAAATATTATAATATTTTTACTTTTGGTATTAATATCCCTCACTATTAATATTTGCACACTACCTGTGACTTTAACATTGGAGAAGACCAATTGGAATTGATTGCTATTGTTTTCTTTATAGTGGTTCTGACAATCATTTTTATCTTATTGTGCCAGGATATATATTAATATTTTAACTTTTGGTATTAGTATCCCTCACTATTAATATTTGCACACTGGCTGTGACTTTAACTTTGGAGAACACCAGTTGGAATGAATTATTTTCCTGGTATATGAATGTTAGTCCTTAGAGAAGTCATCCTGACATATTTGGCGACCTTATTTGCCAGGATATCCGGTCCTGTAAGGTGTTCTCAGTGTGCAGTATTAATTGTGAAGGTTGTTGGCAATGGTCTGGCACCTCCTTAGGTATTTCGTATTTGGCCTTGAAAGTTGTAAGTTTAAAATTGAGACTACTGCTATTTTGAATGTGATAAGTAGAGAGGGCTGACAAGAGAGGTTGGTGGATCTAACTAGGGATGAATTGAACACTGTTGCTAATTATTTGGACATAGTTTGACCTCTCTGTCAAAAAAGGGCTGTTGTTATTAACAGCTTATGGAAGCGTTAATTCTGTAAAACCAGGCAGTGATAGGGAGGTGAAATTGGTGATAACTGTGGAATTGTTGGAAAGGCCGATTCAGTTGCAGGCTTTACAATTTGAGATGGAAAAGTTTAGGACAGGAGAGAGAGAGAGAGAGAGAGAGAGAGAGAGAGAGAGAGAGAGAGAGAGAAAGGAAGGCAATTCGAAAGGGAAAAATGGAGGGCTAGCCCGTCTTCTCCCTCGCTGTCCTTCCCTGGGGTGTCTATTGGTTCAGTGATTAATTTAGTGCAGGCTTTGAAGTTTGTTCCCACATTCCAAGAGTCGAAATTGGCTGAGTTCTTTGTCTCCTTCGAGAGAATTGCTGCTAGGTTGCAGTGACCAGTGGAACACTGGACCACTTTAATACAGAGCCAATTTATTGGGAAGGCACAGAAGTTATATATAACCTTGGATGAGAATCTGCCCTCGGATTATGAAAACGTTAAGGCCATAATATTAAAAGCGCATGAGTTAGTCTCAGAGGCCTACAGACAAGGCTTTCGGAACCTGCGGAAAAACGATGATCAAACCTTTGTGGAGTTTGCCAGGGTGGAACAACAGTTTAGCAGAGCACTGGTTTAAGTCTAAGGAGGTTGATAGTTTTGACAAAAAAATGAAGGAATTGTTATTAATTGGAGAATTTAAACGATGTGTCCTGGATAAATTAAAGGCCCATCTGGAAGAGCTAAAGTTGGATAAGTTGCAGCCGGTGGCTGTAGCTAGTTACGAATACGTTTTGTCGCACAAAGATGAATTTCAGGATACTATTTCCGTAGGGAAGTCTGGCTGGAATAAGGTCAGCCATAGTAACTATGATGGAAGGTTTGGTAGGAATAGCTATGGTGTTAAGAGTCACCCTAAGCAACAAGTTGATAATAATTCTAATGATAATTGCTCTTCCAGGAATAAAGGGATCAATTATGACTCCGTGAAGGATATGTTTCTTTTGCAAAAAAGAAGAAAAATGTCATGTTAAAAGCAGGTGTTTCTAATACCTTTAGCAAATGAGTGTATACATATGTACGTAGTCTACGCACACAATTGCCTTTATCTTTTGGGTAGTAAAAACAAAAAAAGGAGAAAATAAAATAACAATGTAAATGATAACAGCATAAAATATAAATAGAAAAGTGAACTAAACTTGAAATGAAATATTGTACAGTAGACCAAGCATAGCAAACAAGGCGTGATCTGACCTCCAGCTTATTCTGGATGCGTGCAAGATTTTCCCCTGATGCATATGTTGCATACATTATATTCCTAACTTAAAGTGAAGTGGTCTTAATAATAAATACTCATAATTAGTATTACTCATACTAACAACAAGGATCAAATAAAAAGGACACAAGTTAAACACGTTCTCATACCTCAGTTATAAGTGGAAACAAAATAATTGAACAGAAATATAGCCTCTAAATTCAGTACATCAAACAAATCAAAACGTTCTAAAATCTACGGCCAAATAACCTGTTGCTTCACCAATGAAAAAAATGCTATATTTTTATAAAAATAATTTTTCTGTATTTTACCATGCACATTATTTATTTTTCACATTTTAATTCTAATAAATGAATAAAAAATATCCTATCCTAGAGAGACAGAGAGAAAGGGGGGAATTTAAAATTTGTTAAAGCGAATTAATGCTTTCTTTTCCAGACAGGCTCTCACAAATACCCCACTTTATTTTCATCTCAGCTATTTTTGGCGTAGTTCTTTCTCTGACTGAATGTGCATTTTATTAGTTCGATACTTCCTACACATTTCCTCTTCAGTCTGGAGTTTGTGATGTACCTCATGGTGTTCTTAGGATTGTACCTTTTTTCGTCGTTCAGTATTCGATACCCAGCCATTTTCATGTTTCATGTTGCCAAGGCAAAACCATACTTGCGAATATGATACAGAAACGCATTGAAACTAATTCTGATGCTTGAGTGATTTGAGTTTAAACTGTTTTCTCAGGATTTCTTAATTTACAAGAAATGGGAATCAGGAAAACTCCTATAGGCATGTAACGAATAACCTACTGGTGTGTAGAAAAGAAAAGAAAATCTAATTTATGAAATTTATTTTCATATATTAAGTAATTAATTATAATAGATAAGAACATGTATGCTAACAATAACAACAATAACACACAAAACAAATCTCACTAGCCTGCTGTGAGTACGGTTTTATGAATATGATATTTGTTAATAATTTACTGATAGCTGTAGACAAATATTTCTCTCTTCCTTAAGGTTACATCCATAGACTTAATTAATCAGAACTGACAGGTTTTTAAAAAAGTTGATTTATAGTTAAAACCTTAAGATGGATTCAAAACATTTGTCTTGAAAGACTTGGTACATCAACAGTGCACAGCACTGTCTCCTTGGGTTAGACTTTGACACATGACTAACAATTAACTTAACCTAATCGCACCAAAATACGACTTCAACTGTCGTCTAATTCTAAAGTCCACTATGTTAGACTTGACGTTATATTTTTAGGCACATCCAGTATGGCCAGTCTCTAAGACTTCCAGGTGAGACTGTATTTATTATAAGGATTAAATGGAGAACTAGAACTTGCTACAAAGGATCTCCTTGTATTATCTACATAAGTAATGGGAAAGCCATCAGTCCTTCGACCTGAAGGGAAGAAGATCCTCCCAAAGCGATTTGATGATGATTTTGGCTGAAAATCTGAAGTGTCACCATGTTTAAATAGCAGGGATGGTCTAAAAGCTCTTCCACCATTGGATCGCTGCTCAGAAACAACCTGCCCTTGGTCCTTGTTTGGTATTGGGGTAACATAAATTTTGCTGTGTCCTTCCTCTGTTTGACGTATATTTCTTCTGGAGTCTCCAACAGGAGGGAGATATCCCAAACTGAGAGGAGATGAAACTTCTCCAATGTTGATGTTATTACCTTGTGATGATGTTGGCAAAAAAGATGAAAATGTCTGGGAACCAGTAGATGATACTTGTGAACCTGAGGACAGTGCAGGGGAGGATGAAGATCCTGTGGATGTGCTACTAAAGGAGAAGACTGCTGGTGCACTGGAGGGCTGGGATGCCGAGGGGAAACTGAAAGAACTGGTTCCCACAGAGGAAAACTGATTAGCATTTGAAAGAAAAGTTAATCCTGATGAAGAGGATGAATGTGATCCTTGTGAAAATGTTGAAGTTGATGATGGACCTTGTGAACTTGCCGCCAATGATGAACCTTGTGATCCTGGTGATCCAAATGATGTTGAGTCTGATGACTCAAAAGGTAATGCAGAGGGAAGATTTAACAATGTTGTTGAACTGAGGGGGAGACTAGAAGGTAGGCTAAGTCCAGTTGAGGGCACAAAGGAACTTTGAGAGATTTCATTTGCAGGAGGTAAGTACCCTCGCTGCAGGGCTGCTAAGTCAATAGCAGACACACTATCCTGTGGGCTACCGAAACTAAATGTTGGTTTGGCATGGGATACAGGAGCCACGACTTCTTGCTTAAGGCTATCTGTTAATGATACAGGTGATGTAGATGGTAGGTTATTTACTGATATCCCATCCAGAGGTTTTTGAACTATGCTTCCTAACTCACTTCCATGTAAGCCAAGTCCTGAAGTAGAAAAGTCTATAGATGGAGGGCTATACTGCTGGGTAAGACTAGTAGGACTATCTACAGAGCCAACTCCGGAGGCAACATTGATAGAAAGTGTATCTGAAATTTTTGAAAGTGACTGGGATCCTGGCTGGCCCAGAGTCTGGCCTTCATCGATGGAAATGGAGTTCAACAAATGTACATTATCTACTGATGGGTCATTATAATTATATCCTTGTAAAGATTGCCCACCTTCAGAAACTATGTTGACAAAGTTACTCGCAGGCTGATTCTGATTAACAGCAGATGATAAATTATCAATTACAAATGTTGTACTGTCAAAATTATTATTATTATCATCATTATTCAAAAATGTATTTTCTGTTACCTGAGAAGTCTGATATTCAGCATTATTCTGGAATGGTTGATTAGCGAAAGTTCCTTGTGAAATCAAGACATTACTATTATCATCAATATTACCTATGCCTCTGAAACCATTTCTTTCTGAGCCTTGTGTTTGATGTTGAACAGAGAACGAGATACCTTGATCTCCTGTAATCAGAATAACATTTCCATGACTTGTGCTTTGTGATCCTGTTGCAGTATTAATTCCTAAACCTGGAGTTAAACTATCTGAAGGAACTGGATAACTATAGCCCTGGTTAGACTGCCTTTCTGTAGAAGGATCTGCTTGTCCCTGACCCTGCACAAAACCCAGTGTTTGACTTTGGTCTTCATTCACTTGGCCTGATACTATACCAGTTAAGTCTGCCAATCCTGGAGTAGGATCTTTACCCAGAAGTTGTTCATTATGTGACTGATCTTGACTAAGTATACCTTGAGTAATGCTAAAGCTATCTTGATCAAGTCCTGCACTTGATACCTGTGCGGGATCTGTCTGTTTCAAGATAGATTCTTCTTGACCTTGGAAAAGCTGTGGTCTAGTTAGTCCTTGCTGGGTTGTGAGTAGTCCTTGATCCTGGAATGTATCTTGACTAATAGCATCTTGTGACTGATCATACTGCCCAGTTGAAGTTTCTCTATTAATACTCTCTGGGTCAACTTGAATGCCTAATGTCCCACGTGCTGGGTCTTCTGTCAGACTTGGGAATGTTTCAAACAAACCACCTAATGGAGGACTCACAGGTGAAGTTCCCTGGCTGCCTGATACACTAAAGGAAGTGGTCTGTGCATCACCAATACCTGGTACTGTAATTCTCCCTGCCGTGTCTAACTGGCTAATAATGCTTTCTGTATCACCTGAAAAGCTGTCACTTACACTTGGAGAAGTTCCAAAGTCAACCTCTGAGAAGGTTTGCCCTGGAGTAATTGTTGGTTTTACAGACAAAGGTAATAATGTTCCATCTGGTATTCCTGCTGATATTAATGTTTCAGTTGGAAAACTTGTTGATATGCTTTGTGATAGAGGGTCACTTACAGGAGAGGTTAATGCATCAGTTATTTCTGGTCTTGTAACTAAAGATGTGAAATCTGATATGCCTTGTCCACCTGCAGGATCAAAAACTACCCCAGCAGTTCCTAGGTCTACTCCAGGGGTACCTGCTGAGCCAAGGAATCCTGCAGTAGTACCAGGGGCATTGTCTGATGGCAATATCCTGTCTCCTACTAAAGCAGGCAAGTCTGATGAATCAGTGATTCCACCTGTTGTACCTGGTCTATCTACTGAACTAGTATATCCTCCAGTTGAGGAAGGATCATCCAGTGAGCTAGTAAGTCCTCCTGTTATGCCTGGGGTACCTAAGGAGCTAATAAATCCTCCAGTGGTACTGGGTTTATTTGATGAATCAGAACCTATCCCTGCAGTACCAGGTTTTCCTCCAACTGCTGTAGGGCTGGCCAATGAGCTAACAAATCCTGTCAACTCAGGCTTACCAGATGGCCCAATAAGATCTGCAGTACTGGGCCTGCCTGGTAAACCAACAACTTCACTTGTTGCTCCAGATTCACTGATTTGATCAGAGAGCCTTGTTGAACCTAACCCATCAGTAAAAGTGGTAAATCCTCCTGGTCCTGCTGGTGTGATTCCTGAATCAACAAATCCTAGATTATCAGATGTAAGAGGAGGGAATTCTGAATCAGTGTCAATGAAATTTTCTGATGTACCAGGTCTCCCTAACACTGCACTGGATCCCCTTGTTGGACCGCTTCTACTTGGTAAGTCAGTAAATCCACCTGCTGCAGTTGTTCCTAATGCTGGACTTGTAAATCCATCTGTTATTCCAGGCCTACCACCTGAGCCAGTAATTCCTGCTTCACTTATTTGACTTGTTGAACCACTTCTACTTGGTAAGCCAGTAAATCCACCTGCTGCACTTGTTCCTAATGCTGGACTAGTAAATCCTTCTGTTATTCCAGGCCCACCACCTGAGCCAGTAATTCCTGCTTCACTTGTTTGACTACCCAGATCTACTAGCTGCCCTTCATCAGTGCTTGTTATTCCACCTGAAGAAACTCCTGCAGTTGTAGGCCTAATTCTTGAAGCAGTGGGCGTCCCTGAGGTACCTGGTTGACTTATTCCAAACCCAGGAGTAATAGATGATTCCTCCACAAAACCAGAGGAAAGTCCTCCTCTATTACTAACATCAGCAGGTAACTGTGATATAGTTTGGGCTCCTGCTTCTATTCCTGTAGCTCCTGTTTTGTCTCTAGATATGCCTGGCCTACGTGTAGAATCAAGAGTGGATCCAGAAGTTCCAGGCCTGCTTTGAATTCCAAGGGTGCTTGGAAATCCTCCTAAGTTTTGTGTACCACTAACCTTGGATGGCAAATTTTCAGATGTTCCACCTCTAGTACTTTGACTAGTTCCTGAACTGGGTAATTCACCTCTTGCATCTTGGATAGCTACTGAAGAAGGTAATCCTCCTCCAATACCTTGACCAATTGCTGCAGAGAGTGGTTCAACTTTTGTACCTTGGCCAGCTACAGAAGTAGGTAGTGCCCCTCTAGTGCCCTGTTCACCTGGTGAACTGGGTAATCCACCTCTTGTGCCTTGGCCACCTGGTGGCGTTGTTAATCCTCTTCTACTACCTTGGTCCCCAGTAACAGTGGGTAGCCCTACTCTAGTATCTGGGTCACTAGCTATAGTGGGTAAACCCCCTCTGCTGCCAGTAACACCTTCTCGGGGTGAAAATGGTAATATTCCACCGTCAGACAAATCACCTTGTGGACCACTTCCTGTTACTGGAAATCTGGCTGTAGTAGGCCGACCTCTTGGGGCACTAGCAGCTGCCGTTCCGGTGACATCATCAAGAAAATTGCTGGGAAGAGTTGAAGGGGTGTCACCAAAGATGTCAGCATTAATGCTATACAAAGACGAAGCCTGGCCACAGTCAAAATCATACCACCAAACACACACTAAGTACTGCTGATTGAAGATGGTTCCATTGGGGCACAAGAAGGAAAACTTCTCAAGCCGTCGACCTTGAGTGACACAAATGTGAAAGACTTGGCATTGAGTATCTTGATCAGCATAATAACCAGGAAAGCCTTGCTGTTCACAACTAGATATGAAAAAAAATTGTTATCATTAATATAATTTGATTGTACATTCTTTCATAGGTACTGCATATTTATACTGCATATTGCATATGTATGAAGCAGATATGCATAAAATGTTATTTCACAAAAGCTTTGTCACTATCATTTTACTTACCTAAAAGAAGTATTGGGTACTTCAGCATATGTTGGGTAATTGCTGCCAGCTTCACCAACTATCATGTCATCATCTGGATCACCAAGCCTAATAATGTCCACTGGTGGAATATTTGATAATAAAAAAGGAAAAAAGAAAAGAAAGCATTATTGAAGGTTCAATTCACGCTACAGTAGAAAGTTTGAGCAGACATATCTGTCTAAATGAAGGGATAACTTTTTAGATTTGAATTTAATCACTGAAAATGTCTTGTTCAAATTTCTACTGCAGTGCTTTCGTAGCAGATATAGGCCTGTCTTAAATAACATATCTTAAAATATTAAAATAGTTAGGGAATAAAAATATTCTGGTCTATGAAAATTGCCAAGAGGGATATACATGACTGCCAGTAAATAAAAGGAAGGATAACATGCAAGGGTCATTGTCAATTGAGTCGGTACTTGTCCTGATACTAAAGAAAATGTTTATTCTACCAAATGTCACCACTCTGTTGTGAAGACTAGAGCATTCTTCACTGACTCTGGATCAGAATCAAGCAGTCACTAAGTTCAGAACTTTACTGCATCTTCTCAGGTCATCATGGGTCTCAGGTACCTGACCCGATGATCTGAAGCACTTTATGACTATCTTCTCTTGTCAGGTTGTCTGTCACCCAGAAGAAGCATTGCACCTGAAACAGTCTTATCACTTGGTTAAAAACATCAATATCACAACATGTAGCACCTAATGAAATCCACACCGTGCTCAATCAAAGTTTCAGGAATTTACTTTACCAAAATTCTTTGAAATTAAGCATACATAACTACAAATCCTTTCACCTAAGTCTATTATAACCACCCTCCATCAGTAAATTCTTAGTTTGAAAAATCCATAGGTTCTTGTGCTATAAATTTTGGTGAATTCTTCAGGAAGTAAAGATGTCATTTGAATACTTGAGTGTTACTAACAGATAAAAGCCTATTGGTCGATCTTATGAATAGTCCATACAGAAAAGTCTAAAGTTTACTCGTGCAAAACATGGCCCTGTCACCAAAAGAGATCCTTGGCTCATATGTGCTATTACCAGTGACACAGTTTTAGAATTGCTGCTTAGCAAATGAGAAAGGCAAGTCTTAGTAAAGGAAGAATGTGGAACAGTGTGGGAAAAGACTGCAAGCTTTGTGAATATAGTCTTGACGAGAGAGAGAGAGAGAGAGAGAGAGAGAGAGAGAGAGAGAGAGAGAGAGAGAGAGTGCCTAATTGGGTCAGTGCAATTATGCAAGAGTAGGTGGTGAAGTTGAAATTAAAGGAGAATTAAAACTACCACAGGGTGCCTAATGAAAGTTTTGCTGTGCTCATGAAATCAGGTGTAGGATATATAAAAGTTCTTTGAATGTAAGAGTACTAATGAAATTGCTAAGGAGGGATAGGTTCTTGTCAAATGTTTCATAAAACAACTTTTAATAAAAAACAGCTCCACAATTATTAATGGCTAACCACTTAAACCCCTGTGTTACGAACAAATTCAAGCCTCTAGTAATTGGGAAATGCTGTAGAATAAACAAAAGAATAAAGTGGATCCTATAGCTGTCATTTGATTTTAAAATGAATGTGTGCAGCCCTGCCCGTGAGCTTTATTTCAGATACCATCATTTCCGGTAAACACTAATTTAGCACCATACCACAATCAGATAGTTACCTGCTGTCAGTGCATTGAAGACGGCTTCCTCTTCTTGTGCTCTAACCTGATGAACAAAAGGCATTTTCATAAGAGGAATTTTATTATTCCACTTGACAGAATTATCAAAGGAATGTGTTGATACTCAGGCTAATGTAAATCAATGCTAACGGTATATTTAAGAATGAGGAAGTGAAAATTACATCACTTTGAATAAAGGCTTAAGCTTATATTGCAAAAGAGGACAATTGGGACTCATTCATATAATAATGGCGCTTGTTATGAATGATAGATCATCTCACACTACTCTCCCACTGAAATTTTCTAACAACTCAAACATTCATACAGGTAGATATCTGAAAACATTGATAGAGATATAACAGACATCTTTTTATAAGATTGCACATTCACTTGACATACAAAGAACGTAGTTTTTAGCCTCTTCATTGTCTGTTAAAATTAGCACAATGGAAAGACTTAGCTGAGTTTACAGCAGTACAGTTTAGTACAAAGCACAAAACGCTAAGAACAGTTTAGTTTGATTTTCAAGTATTACTGCAGCCATAGCAGCACAATGATGCTGTTGGCCAAGAGGGCATGGTATCTAATGCTAGATTAAGTTATAATCAGTTCACCCTAACCTCTTCTTAGGATTGTTAAAGTAATAAAATAATAATCGTGATGCTTATCCAAGAAAACTTGTTTGACAAGTTCCTGCCTTTTAGTTCCTTGATAAAGCTGTCAGTGATGTGTTTATATGAAACTAAAGTCTTATCATTTAGCTTAAAGATAAAGATCTGGCTATTCTCAAGAGTTTGTTTTCGGGTGCTATCAACCTTACATTTTACCAGCTTTACATCTTCAAAAATGAATGAATCATAAAATTTAGGCAATGCAGGCAACGAGATTCTTTCATTGCCTAAGCCAGTGTAAAAAGGGAACTGGAGTGGTTGGACAGCGTGACAATGAGATCCAGCTCTATTTCAAGCAAGAAAGAAGGGTGTGAAGCTGAGGCTGAAAATAGGATAAAAGCAGCTTGAAGGAAATAGAGAAAGGTGGCAGTGGTAATGTGACAAAAGAATGACAAATAAACTAAAAATAAAAATCTAATGTGCAGTAGTCAGATTGGTGATGATGTATGGTTCAGAAACATGGTCATTAACAAGGAAGGAGGAACAGGAACAGAATGAGGATGTTGAAGTGGATTCTGAGGCTGTTGCTGCATGAGAGGTTGGAACATGAAGAAAATTAGAGGATGTGCAGGGGTGGTAAGGCTTATGGATATGATAAGAGAGTAGAGACTGAGATGGTATGGACATGTAATAAAGACGAGTGAGGGCAGAGGGAGTGAAGAGGGCTTGGATGGAACAAGTTAAGGGAGAAGGTCAAGAGGGAGGCAAAGGATTAGATGGCGTGATAAAGTGACAGGGGATTTCAAGAAGGAAATGCTTTTGACAGAAACAGACAGAGAAGATATATCAAGGGAACTGACTCCTTAGATTAGATTAATGGTGGTGATGAAGAAGTTAAAGTCAAGGAAAGAAATTAGATTAATACAAGGATCTAAATCCTTGAATTTGATAACAGTTATCGATTAGAGCTTGTGCGAGCCTAAAATTGAACAAGACTGATGGATGAAACACTAGGAAAGTCGAAAGAAAGTTTAAATACAAAGGGGCAGAATAAGTAAGTTTCTAAGCACAGAATTCCCAAGAGCAGAAGGAGTTTCTAAGTATATTCTCCAAGTACAACAGCTGGATTCTACCAGATATTAAGCTGAAAGCCAAACTAAATTTTTACATGACATACATACCGCGAAACAGGTCCATGCTATGAGTCCGATGGCTGTGAAAAGAAAGACAAAACTGATAAAATACTTTCATAGCAGTCTGCTACATTTTCTGACTGTATATGGGCAAGGCATAAAATTTTATAAATCTTGCAATTGTAAAGAATCAATGGAACTGAGACTAAGTTGATTAAAGAAGAAGACAGAGCTTTGCAGACGTTTGAGAAACAAAATGAGATATTTTCATGCTCATAATGTGATAATTTACACTGAGTTTTTAAATTTTATCTTCATTCGACAGAAAAATCTTGACAGCTAAACGATAATGGCTATCTATTCTCAAAGTCAGGAAAATAAAATAATCTGAAAAAAATATTCTTGAGCTTTAAATAGTTTTTTGGAGAATGTATAAAACTGAGTATTGAGCAGAAACAGGGTGAATTATGGAGCAAAGTTCTCAGACAATAGAAAAAATTCTTTTATAATGCAAAATTTTTACTTTCTTTGCTATATAGCCTAATGTAAGCATCTCTCAAGGTGAAATATGTAAAAATGTTCGCCATGCAAGACTCCCTCGGGGTGTGGTATGTGGCCCTGAAGGAGCATCATGTTAGTCGGCTGGGTGGTTGAGATTAAACTGGTTTATGTGGACATAGGCCATTCATTGCTCTAAGACAAGTTGCGTGCCATTACAGTAGGTGTGGAAGGAATTAGGAGGCCAGGTGTGACCTTCAGAACTCTTCCCAATGAGTCGTCAGTTTAATGGGCTTACTCGACAGATATTTCAAGAGAAGATTACCTAACTTTATTTTGGAAACGTACCATACAGCACTGTAAGTAAGAGGAAGAAATAATAGCCTTGCTACTATCTGAACTGAAGGTGTACCTCAATCGTCGAGAGATTCACAGTTATAAGAGCGGTTTGATAGCGACTGATAGCCATTAAACACTTATCTCTTGCTTCTCCAAAAATAAAAACGAAAAATATGTAACAATGAAGAACCCCCTCCATTCTGATTTGTATTCTCTTGCCTCTCCTAAGAAGTTATTCTCTGGTTTCACCATATAAATGTGTGATCGTGGTGAATAATAATAGTAATAATAATAATAATAATAATAATAATAATAATAATAATAATAATAATAATAATAATAATAATAATAATAATTGTTATCATAATTTTTATTGTCAAAGCTAGGGAGGGGGGCTGGGGGTCTCCTCCTATTGGCTTGGAGCAGAATGGCTCATCCTGGGGCTGGGAGTTATGTGGGTACTCTGAAGTTGCAGGTGACTAAATTGTTATTCCAGGGATGCGCCTCACTATTCTCCTGAGAAGAAGGGTCTCCTGGGTTACTTTGAGCAACAGTTTCCACTAGAGGATAGCGAGGGCCTCCTAATACCGAAGGCATGGATAGACGTTGTTGCCTTTCAGGATTTTTGTGCTTCTTATGATCTGCTGCCGTTGGGTGCTACAGCCGTGTTCCCTCATCTAGTGCTGGTATACCATCCCTTCATGTAGGTGAACGGAGAACTTCTTGGAGAGTCGAGTCATTGTCAAGATATTTGGAAAATAACTCCTCTCCAAATATTGTGCCCTGAGAAAGGATGCTGTCATACGCACATTGGTACGACTATGACTCGACTCTACAAGAGGACCTCTGTTTGGCCTACATGAAGGGTTAGTATACCAGCACTGCCTGTGGGAACATGGCAGTGGCCCCCAACGCCAGCAGATCGTAAGGAGCTCAAAAATCCTTGATTGCTACATCAACCATTGCTGCCTCTCATATCTGGATGCCCTAACTCGCTATCCTCCGATGATAACCGTCACTGAACATAACCCAGGAGACCCTTCTTCCTCCACTTGCTACTTCAGGCAGTGGCACCCCTGTGACCATGGTCCATGCCTATGACCACAACTCCGGGACCGTTGCCACCCACTTAACATCTACGTCAGTCAGCCAGACTCCCTTGGATGAGTCATCCTGCTCCCAGTCAACAGGAGGAGCCCTCCAGCTTTGACGGCCAATCAAAATAGCCAAAAACTTTGCTTGCGGGTATAAATATGGCATTGTTGTACCCATGTCTTTATTATTATTATTATTATTATTATTGTAGATCCCTCATTGAAAAAATGACCTTACCTTACCTGAAGATAAGGGAAAAATTAACATTATCATAATAGAGCCTTGTTGAAAGATACTCTTTTTTTAAAGTGTAAAGGTGTGAAGACAAGTGGAAGGAAGAAAAATGGAGCAACGAATTAAATGTGGTGGTAAAAATGGCTACAGATGATAAAGATAGAAGGATAGATGTATACTGCAGTAGAAAGAAGGAAAGGAAGGTCAGTGAAGGGAGTTTTGGTAAGCTAACGGTGAAATGCGTGAAGTGACCTTTTAGGAACTTACCACAAAAAAAAAAAAAAAAAAAAAAAAAATCAGAATCTGGATACTGAATGTTAGTGAAACAAAAAACTTGCAATGTACTAAGATACTTTGCACATTAGAGGCCTTGTAAAGCAAAGATTGTGGAAATAAGGAGATATGTAGAGGTATGGTACAATAAGGAAATGGTGAGAGGGTTTGTATAGTTGGAAAGACAGCTCTAATTTTAAGTATCTACATCCTGTTGGGAGAATAGAGGTAGACAAATTGGTGCAAAATATTTAAGATTTTGATATCCTGGGAGGAATATGAAGAGCAGCAATAATAGTGGGATGGAAAGTGCTTCAAATCCAGAAACCCAGAGAGTGTCTGTGTGCAAGAGTTTAGCAGCGTGGTGGGGCAGTCAGCTGCACTTAGGGAGTTTTCTGAATAGTTTTGATCTGGCAGTTAAATGTCGGATGCTTCTAATCTGTTCTCTGGAAGCACCCTTTGGCAAAGTCTTGTAAACTTACGTACACGTACTTGTACTTGTATGTCTGCAAGAGTCCAGGTTGCTTCCATATAAAAGGAAAAACTTAAAATTGAAGAATTTACGTATTATGTCCTTGAACATTGGACCATAATTACAGAAGAACATATGAGGTCCATGTAGCGCATGCCTCCGAAAGAGTTAACGACAACATACATGTAATTAGACAATTGTATACTAAACAAAGTCAAAGTTCATACTTCTTTTCGTTATTTTTAGGATCAAACGTTACCAATTTCTTCTTCATTATTTAGAGTAGGAAAATGTGACCCATTTAAATCTCCCGTCAATTTTTTAAAAATCTCTTCAACTGAATGAAATTCCCTGAGCTTCATGGAACTTTTGGAAAGCTCATCGTGGAATCTAGCTGCTGTACGGTTCTTCTTTCAGTGATTTTTTTTCTTTTATTTTTCCTGAAAACAAGATTGTGGTGCCTAGTAACTTACCTATGAATAAGACCCTGTGGGGCCGTAACGTCGTCATTGCTGTGTAATTCTGTAAAGAAAAAAATAAATATATTAGCATTGTCTTTTTATTTCCCAAATTTTCAAGACTGCGAATCTCATCTTCAGGGCTGTAAATTATATAATATTTACAAATTAAAACAAGACTTTAATATCAGATTAAAAAGTGAAAAAGGATAAAGATCTTAAATAGTATACAAAACTTAAATCAGCACCCATCTCTATTGGAACTAAAAACTGAGTGACACTTTCCCGTTTGGAAAGGGGGACATCAACTATGCTATAAACAAAACTTTGAATTAGGTCTGGCCATTTAATGGGGCACAAGCTGTGTGCTAAGACAACGATGTCGAAATCCTTGTATGAAAATGAGGTTTTACATTTATTGCAATGTTCTCGAATATTTGAAAATTCTTAGGTTTTCAAAGCACATCCCGTCCAGTGACTGACTCCAAGATGAGAATCGATTCTGACCTTGAGCAATCTTTTGGTGGTTTCCACGTATTTCCCAATTTTACATTTCGGGCAAGAAAAGCATTAAACCAATTAAACCAACAAAGGTCGCATCGAAGCCGGAAGCTTATCTTTGTGGGAGAACAAAGAACCCAGAGCTTTAGGATTTTTAGTTACTAATTTGCGATTCACAGCCGGAAAGTATTCTAAATTACTATTGTATTTGGAAATTGTTGGAATAAATGAAAGGAATAGAGGCATGCATTAATGATTTAGGTACTTTCGGTAAAGGCTGACGTGGCTGAAATTTGTTGTTTAAGAAGTTATTCGCATGTTTAAAAAATAAGTTCCAAATACAAAAAGTAATTCAGAATACAATAACTAAAAATCCTAAAACTCTCGAAAATCTGGAAAATAAAAAATAATACTACACTGGCTTTTTTCCTTCTTTTTGGTATCTTTGTCCTACGTAGGTTTTATTACAATTTTTACACGGAATCTTATAAATACAGCCTGTTCCATTTCCAGGGGAATTTCTGATCAGCAAGTTTCTAATAGTTCCTGGGGTTTTGAACACAACATTAATACCTAGTGGTTTGACTTGTCTCGGGATGTTATTAAAGCAAGTATAAAAAGGAAACCCTAAAAGATTTTTGTTTTCGAACTTTTCAGTTTTTGTCAATCCATATATATATATATACACATGTATATATATATATATATATATATATATAGTATATATATATATACATATATATATATATGTATATATATATATATATATATATATATATATATACTATATATATATATATATATATACATACACACATATACATATATATTGTGTTTGTTGTAATTTTTATTTGTGTTTGGGGATAATTTCTTCCCTAATAATGGCACAAATGTCATTATTCAAGTTTTAGTCCATTATAGCTGTTGAAAGTCATGAAGATAAGTTTTATTTGAGCGTTTATTTTGCAAAAAAATGGGGGAATATTAAAATATTTTATTGTGACTAAGATTTGGTTAAATAAGCATCGAGAGAGGAAACGACATTGAAGTCATTGTGAGCGATTTCATTAGAGTTGCTCTATTTAACAAATGAAATTGAGCAGCAATTGCTCGCTACGCGTTTTACATTTATTTTAGCTATTATTGTATGTCTTGTCCTTTACCTGTATACGGTGTTTTTTTTATTCACTAGGCAGAAGCTGGACTGGGGCGAATACTGAAATGTCAATATTTTAGGCTACGGCTATGAAGACAATCGAATATTTGCTCTGTGAAACTGGAATGTATGTTAGGTTACTATACAAGAAAAAAAAAGGACCTTCCTTAAATAGTGACCCCTAAGGGTTTGAGAACGGTATGTATCCACCTTTGCGGCGTATTTAGTACAAGGCCGTTGGAGGTGACCCTATAAACATGAACAAAAGGCTGTAAATATCATACAGATATCATACAAAGAAATATTAGTCATAAATAACGACCCCAACTTTCCTGGGGTTTACTATCTGGGAAAGATCCCCCAAAACAGTAACACATCAAAATAATCACTATCTTTTCACAATACAGTTTTAAACATTAAACCGTGTCAGCTCGATATAATTTAGCACTTGATTGTGTACCACGTTCAAATGAATAATCCCACTAGTAAAATACGCTTAGTATTAGTGATCTGCACCGAGTTAGCCTCGAAATAAAAACATCGCTGCAGTACTTTATAAGATTATTATATATATATAATATATATTATATATTATATATATTATAAATATATATATATATGTAATATACATACACAAACATACACAAACATACACACACACACACGCATATATATATGTATATATATATATATATATATATATATATATATATATATATATATATATATATATGCTTACGCCAGCACAAGAAACGATAATGATGCGTTGATATCCAGTGACCTTGAAGAGATCAGTGGCGTTAGCATGAGTTTCCGGTGGTGATGAGATAGCTGCTTTGAGAGTTTGATTACTGTTGTCTTTGTATACCAAATGAACTTCTGGGTCACTGAAAAGATGAAACCAGGTAGCATGGCGGTAGCCGCTGCCTGAACCTTTCTGTGAAGTCGAACTCGCTTTATTTATTATGTTCTTGACGAATGCGCCCTAATAGTTTTGTCCTTTGCTCGTTATTAACGTATGAAATGACAAAACAAAACTAAGCGCGGTTGCAACTTTGAAGTCTTTCACTTTCTTGGCGTGTGCGTCCACAATCGGCAACCATAGCTTACCTGGGTAACAATTATGCGGATGGCTCCTCAATACGGTGGTCGTGAATAATTATCTGTGCACAAATACTTTCATTCACCATAAAATACGTTCACTCAAACGAAAGACGAAATCGCGTATATATGTATATGTCGTTCTCTTTGCTTGGTTCGTCAGTGTGCAGTATTGCAGATATAATAATGCTTTACAGTACATGTCACGCGGCATTCATTAATGAGTATAAGTATACACACCAAGATATACTCCGAGGATTGTTTTTAATACACTTATTGTATCATGAAGAACAACGCGATGACTGACATTACATCCACCGATGGGGACTGACCAAGTCTGAATGAGTCGTATGAGGAGGCACAAAGATCCTTTATGCCGCCGAGAAAGTTGTATTGGTGCCGCCGCGGTGGGTGATTTAGTGCAGCTGGCGACAGCATAAGGGATTCTCTCTCTCTCTCTCTCTCTCTCTCTCTCTCTCTCTCTCTCATTTATTTTCGACTGATGAGCATCGTCTTTTGAAATATAAGACTTGTCAGAGTCGCATTTGCAAGGAAATAATTACTAGTCTGAGACTAGGGTAAGTCAATTATTTACGACGTCTCGCAAGGGGCCTCAGAAGTAAACAAATTGTAACATCAGCGAAATGTGCCATATAGGAGAGCGCTGTCATTTTGCAGTCGGAAATCAGGGAATTCACGACATGGCGATTCCATCTTTTATTTTAATCATTAGTTAGGAGTAAAGGATCATGGTGTTACGATCTACTGCAACAGGAGAAGGAAATGAAAAAAAAAAAATTGTGTTTAATCTTGAGTACGTCTCGGAGCTATCATTTGTCTTTATACAAGCATTGGTATATACAAATGTTTCAGTTATAACACAGACACACACACACACACACACACACACACACACACATATATATATATATGTATATATATACACAGTGTGTATACATACATATATTATATATATATATATATATATATATTATATATAATGTATACATACTTATATTCTGTTATATATATTAATAATATATATATATATAATATATATAATATATATATATATATATTCTATATATATATAATTGGAAAGATAAAGATCTCAGGAAGGACGTGAAGTTTTATGAGCAGGATTTTATACATGGAAAAGTAGTTGACAAGAGATATATAGTATATATAGCGGTAAGGGTGATTTTGTGTTTGAGTGTGTGTGTATGTGAAAGAAAAAGTAAGACCGAGAATTATAATTGGGTATGAAAAATTGTGCCTTTGTGATTCCTTTATCAGGTGTATATCAAATTCTCCGAGTCTTATTATTGTCTAATTTGAGTAAACTGGATGTTACTTAATCCCATACGTAACCGAAAAGAAGTGAAGAATCGGCAGGGGTTCATGAATGTAACAGATAAAACCGAGCGGCAAATAGCATCTTCCTTATTCTTCTCCTCTCAGAAAAAACATTTGTGATCTTGTCCCTTGAGGTCATTGTCAGAAGCTGCAAATCACGAAGGAACTGGATGCGTACAGGTCCGTCAGAGACTTGAAGGTTGTTGCTGCCGTGATTTAGTGGGACGAAAGTATTTCTTTAGCGCAACATCATTTACAATTTTCATCGTAAATATCTTTTCATAATAAATTTCATGTATATCAGTTTTATTGCTCTCTGGTTACACTAGCCAAGCAAAAAGTTGATGAAATATTAAGATTTGGGAAAGTAGGGAATCGTTCCTGGAGATGATTGATACCCAGTTTTCTCATCAGTTATGAATGAATGAAGTTGAAAGCATGTTTTGCGGTTTGGATGCAATTTCGTTGCGTTTTCAGATCAATGAAGACAGTGAGGATTTATGCCAGATCACCTGACCTCAAGGGTTTTATTTCAACTGTCATTCAGAATACAAGAAAAATTGCGGAAGGATTAAAGGAGACCTGATCTGTCTGATTTGTTTGTTAGCAGCAGAATGATTGTTATCTGTATTGTGCTCTTGGTGATCGCCTTGAACCCTCGTCATTAGACTGGTTGTTTGCTGCGCGTAGTAAGCGAGCGAGTGAGGTGGAGCTTAAATATTGCAAATATGTCGCCTCTTGTCATGAGGTTAGCAATGGTCTGGCGGTAGCTCGTTCGGAATTTGGTAAACACCAGTGGGGGGTTTCATCTGAACGCGGTATTTTGACGTAATGATATTTGTGGTCCATCACACTTTTTCGCGAAAAGAGGCCTCGCTCTTGACTACCACACCGAATCAGGTTTAAATGTA
>NC_061108.1:69223614-69233614 GCF_015104395.2 Macrobrachium nipponense
GTCTGATAGCAAGAGCCGAAGGCGGCTGTATTTCTTCCAAGCTCACCATTCCAGGGCTGGTGATTGTAAACCAACGAAAATGTAGCTTTTAACCAGTCAATCAGGGCATTGGGTTGAGCATAAATGCTGATAATTTGAAATAGTAAACATGGGTTGTTTTGCTTTTTTGGAATACACAAGAAGTATCTCGGGATTAGTTATAATGATGACTAAGCTGATGGGTGTTTTTCCTTGTGCACGATCCCGAGCAATTGCTCACAAGTGCACACGAGTACTCGATTTACCTTATCACATTTATTGAAATATATAAGAGAATTGTGATGAGAGAGAGAGAGAGAGAGAGAGAGAGAGAGAGAGACACAGAGAGAGACGACGGGGGGGGGGGGGGGGGGGGGGGGGGGGGGGGGGGGGGGGGGGGGGGGGGGGGGGGGGGGGGGTGCGGGGGGGGGGGGGTTTGGTGCCGGTTAACGAAGAGCAATAAAAAGCGTAGGCAGAAAGAAAGAAGGAAATACAAGAAAAAACGAGGTTTGGTCAAGAGTCTTTTGTAAGTATGCTATCTGATGCTGGCATTGCATACCGGTATGGTCACTTGTTCCCGGGTATAAAGATGAGCCAAGAAGGACAGACAGGTAGTGAGAGCTACAAAAGGTCGTAGTAAGGAGGACATAAATTCAGCTTCTGTAGGGAAGAGGGAAAGATGGAAATAACAGGTTAGAAAACTTGCTCTTTTTCATTGTCTTAGCTCTTTAGATTTTAAGTTTTTTTTAGTCGTTTTGCAGCGACACTTAATTACGTTGGATAATATGGAAAGTTTTATATATATATATATATATATATATATATATATATATATATATATATATATATATAATACATATATATATATGTGTGTGTGTGTATATACAAACAACATTCAGAACATAGTGCATTATCCAAACTTAGAATTATAAGTCATATTAGCTCACAATATCACAGAAAATTCCCATGTTTCACAGAGAGGCGAATTTAATGCAATCTTTTGGAATTTCACGGGAAAATTATCATGAATTCCCACACCCCCCACTCCGCCCACAATGTAACCCACAAAAATGGTTTACGAAGAGAGAGAGAGAGAGAGAGAGAGAGAGAGAGAGAGAGAGAGAGAGAGAGAGAGAGAGAGGTGGTAGGTACATTACCAGGTGGCGATCATGATAATGTGTGAGAAGGAGTTTGGGGCAGCAGGGCTGGGAGGCAGGGGCACTTCTCTCGGGGTATGGGGCATCGGATAACCGGAGAAGGAAGGAGTTCGCGGGTGCCAAGACCCGCGCTAAAGGTCAGTATGAAAAGTCGGTGTAAATAGGAGAAGAATAAAAAGACAGAAATAGCTAGGGACCCGTGTCCGTGGAACGGGACAACAGGATAAAGCATTGGGAGGTGAAAGTAAAATCTTTAGGGGATCCACGAACAGGCCACATGATTGCCGGACTAGAAAAGCGAATTCGGTAATGGTGCTGATGTTGTCATGTTTTGCGTTTGCTGTGAAAGCTGGCGGAGCTCCTCTGCAACTGTGTGTATGGATGTATCAGCTGTAGTATTCTGACCATATTTTTCTATTATTTGGTTAACGGAGAAGCGTCTTCTACCCGGAAGACCCGAAAGTAGCTGGAAACATTTTAACAGTATTTGAAGCTAGTTTAAAAATGTGCTATTTTCAATCTGTTGCAGTCTAATGCTGATTTTATCATAAACAACATAATTTTTTCATAAAATAGTCCTTCGTTTGTAATGGAACCTTAGAAATAACAATAAGTAAAATAATTCATACGCAATGTAAATTACAATGATTTATGTATCATTAGAAAGATTATAGATCTTTAGCATTTTTCAAGATGGATTTCTTCATTTAGGAGAAAAAAATTGGGGAAATCTTGATGGCCGTTATGTACGTTGGAGAATGAGGAGTGGTGGTGGTTGTGAGAAGATTTAAGCGCTTATAATTATGCATCTGTTGCAAAGTGTGAAGAAGCGGAGGTGGGATGAGCGAAGCGAAGCGCGACGGACGGACGGACGGACGGACGGAAAGAACGCAAGGCCAAGACTACTTGGGAGGACTGCTGAATGATCGAGCAGGAAGGCGCAGCAACTTATGCACAATAGAATATTATGGGAGAAAGTTATGTGGTGATGGAGGGAGGCGGAAAGTGGGAATAAATAACCGAAAGGAGAAGAGAGTTAGAAAGGTTCTTCATCTTGAGAGTTAACCTTTCCAGTTATGAAGTCACTGATGAACCAAATGAGAGGTCGACATGCGGTTTGGAATGTATTGAGTTGACCCGCGGGAACTTTAAGTCGCACTGTACCACGACAATTAGTGTTTTGCCAAAGCTCATCTTCACTGGACGGGGGAAGGGAGAGTGCGATAGAGAAAACTGGCAGCCCTCAAAATTGCTGGAAGTATGCCATAGCGCTGAAGCTAGCTAAGGGGGCGGGGGGTGGGTGGAGGAGAGCCTTACAGAGAGAAAGAGTTTTGCCTTGAACACCGCTCTGAGTATTTCCAACCCTTTTGGAGTGGAATTTCTTTTTGAGCTGTAATCACTGGAATTAATGTTATAGTGAAAGAGACAAATTCCTTATGTAACGGATAAAGGTATTATCAATTTGCAAGCTCCATTAATGATGAAGAGTTTGTTTACTTGCAGAATATTTAAGAAAAATACCTAACTAATAAACTCAAACTCATTTAACATATGCAGACCCGTATCTTTATTATAAACTATAAAACAAGTATCATGACGAAGGAAATGCTCATATCAATAAAACTAAACGATGAACGAAAGACTTGCATTAACTTTCAGGCGGTATTTATACCCCTTTAGTAAAAAATTGGTTTTGATATGAAGCACAAGAAATATTTATACTACAGGGAGTTTCCAAATGACAGGTAATTCAGGAGTTTGCTAAGTTCGATATGTTCCTCCCAATAACAAGGGGTAAGGATTGGTGATCTCAGGAAAGCACCGAATATACTGATTTTCACAACAGGCGTGAAAGATTCATAAATATAAGAATATGGAATTTAAAATACTTTGTGGGCAACTGTCTTCCCTCAAGATATCCAGAGCACGTCATTAAAAAGCCTGTTGATAAAGCGAATCAGTATTTTTTTTCGTCCCCTAAAGAGAGGTCTAAAGAAACACACGAAAACAATAGAATACCTGGATCGCACCTGTGAGATTATTGCACCCTTGAGGAATGACGAGCCTTCTGATCCCAGCTCTGTTAATGCTCTAGGGTCTGCTGTCTTTAGCGTTTTCATGAAAAAGGATTCTCCAAAAATTCTGACGTACCTAGGAACTCATATCGTTTCCGAGGTACAGCGAACTGGATATTAAACGACATTTGTAGCTTAATGTTTGTAGATATACACATACACATACACACACACACATACACACACACACACGCACATATATATATATATATTATATATATATATATATATATATATATATATATATATATATATATATATATATATATATATATAAGTCATATCACATTTCCGTGATTCATATACATATATCGAGCTACAATGACCTTTAATATCTAATTCGCTCTACCTCGGAATTAATATATTTTCAGGTGGTGTAGTAGGTAAAAGCTTCACTGACGTTCCTGGATTTGAAAGGATCCATGGGTTCGCGCCCTGGTCCAGGCAAGTCTATTATCGAGAAAAAATCCCCTTCGGTTAAGCATATATGAAAATATATTAATTCCGAGGTAGAGCGAATTAGATATTAAAGGACATTGTAGCTCGATTTATATATATATAAATAAATTAATATATAATATATATTATATACTATATATATAATTATATATATATATAAATATTATTATAAAATAAAATACTATATCTATCTATCTATTGTGGGGAGGCAGGGGCCGGTAACGTTGTTGGTCGGGAAACGTTTCGGTCACCATCTGGGTACAAGGTTGTTCGCATAGATGTAATCGGCGAGTAATAATCATAATCTGTCATCCACATTTGGCTCTTTCATCCGTTCATGACTTGTGCTTAAGTTGAAAAAGGAGCAGAGCGAGTGAGTGAGTTCTTTTTATCTCTTTGTTCGCAGTTTTTGTTGCCATTTGAGCGCCGTTCGCTTTCACGAGCAAGTTCATACCGGTGTTATTCAAATGTTGAACGTTGACCTTTCTTCAGTTTCCCTGGTGGTCAATTTGTTAACATGGCAATAACTAGGGATAATAAATTCTAGCGTGGTATCAGGTATTGGTGCCGGTGGTTCAGAAGATGACTGAGTCAAGTAGTTTATTCATATTTTACAATATGAATAAACTACTTGACTCAGTCATCTTCTGAAGCTGCGACACCAATACCTGATACGTATGTCCCAGGGCTAACTTTGAGAAGTATCCACAATTTACCTTCATGCATTTGAATAAAGCTGTAAACTTCTTGTATTAGTGGGCAGAGATGCTCTTTAAAACTGAAGCTCTGGGCTTTGTTAGTAAGGCAATGACGAGCAGAAGCTTTCCCTTCTCTCTCAGTAATGTCCGGCCCTTACTGGACTGCGTGAGTTCCATAACTGGTAATCATGGCAATGAAAGAGCAGCATTCTTCACGTAAGTTCACTTTCGCCATTCCTGCCTTGCTCCTCGCTCCACTTAAGTGCCCTTTGGCCTCCTTACCACCCCCCCCCCCCCCCCACTCTCCACACACTCTCACAACCTCTCTCCCACCATCTCTCCCCGACTCATATTCTGCTCCGCCACAAACATAAAAGCTCTCGAATAGGAATGAAGGAGATCCTTTTCAATTGTTTTCAGAACCTTTCCTCAGAGTCGGGAGCCAACGTTGATGGTTGATTGGTTGAGCAAAATGGATTTTCCTTTGCTCTTGTTATTGAATATTTATAGTTTCTCATGATTTCAGATGAGCTAAGAGGAACTTCACTTTCATTGTGAAAGCGGTGGAAAGGGACGCAACCTGAGGGACCAAGAAACATGACGCATACCTGGATCAAGATTAGTTTGGTCTACTTGTCATTTTCACACGCAGGAACGATTGCGGCATTTTGGTATTACACAATTTTCGTAATGGGATGTCATTCCTTCAGGTTGCATGAAGAGCTTTGAATGGTAAAGATTTTGCATATATATATATATATATATATAGCCGACATAGTACGGACATATATACATACATTATCTACTTATATATATATATATATATATATATATATATATATATGTATATATATATACATATATATATATATATATATATATATATATATATATATATATATGATTATATATATATAGAGGAGTACGGATATTGTTTGTAATTTTCAAGATATATGCATGTATATGAATATGTAGATGCACGTATACGTATTTATATATATATATATATATCTATATATATATATATATATATATATATATATATATATATATATATATAGATATAATATATATATATATAGATATATATATATATATATAGCTATATATATATAATATATATATATTATATATATATATATATGTGTGTGTGTGTGTGTGTGTGTGTGTGTGTGTGTGTAGACATATATATATATATATATATATATATATATATATATATATATATATATATATATATATATATATATATACATATATATATATATATATATATATATATATATATATATATATATATATATATATATATATATATAATATATAGGTCTATCACATTACCGTGATTCATATAGATATATCGAACTACAAATGTCCTTTAATATCTAATTCGTTCTACCTCGGAATTAATATATTTTCATATATGCTTAACCGAGGGGGAATTTATTAAGCGATAATTGAATTGGCCATCGACAGGCGCGAACCAGCGACCTCCCAATTCCAGGACTGGCAGTGAAGCGGTGTCGGGGTGGTTTAAGGCTTCACTGCCAGTCCTGGAATTGGGAGGTCGCTGGTTCGCGCCTGTCGATGGCCAATTCTATTATCGCTTAATAAATTCCCCCTCAGTTAAGCATATACGAAAATATATTAATTCCAAGGTAGAGCGAATTAGATATCAAAGGACATTTGTAGTTCGATATATATATATATATATATATATATATATATATATATATATATATATATATAGTATAGAGAGAGAGAGAGAGAGAGAGAGAGAGAGATACTATCGAAGTCTTTAGCTTTGATATTTGTTGTAAGGAGTGAAAACTTTTGTTTTCATTTAACGTTTTCGTTTTTTTATGACTTTTACCTTTTGCCCTTCAGGTTTTATCATAATTAAAGTTCGACGTTATACCAACTGTCAACATATCATGCGATTCCATTTGGTCTGTTTGAAGACGAGAGCCCCAACTATTCAATTCTTGTCGAGTGTTAACTGAATTCATGGGAAAGGAAGGCAGAGCGAAGGGAATCATTTCCCTCTTTAGTGCTAATCGGTTCGATCCATTCTGTATCAGGTGATTGCGTCTTTTACGCCTGATGATGATGTTGCGCGGTGATAAGTCATGTTAACATTTGCTCAGGTCTGGTTGTGCCACAGGAAGAAAACGATTTTTGAATGATGTAATGAATTACGTCTTATTACTCTCTCTCTCTCTCTCTCTATAGCTGTATATATATATATATATATATATATATATATATATAGATATATATGTGTGTGTGTGTGTGTGTGTGTGTGTGTGTGTATATGCATGATATCTATATATCTATATATAGTATATGTAATATATATTTACACTATATATATAATATAAAATATACAAACGCACACGCGCGCGTACACACACACACACACACACACACACACACATATATAATATATATATATATATATATATATATATATATATATATGCTCGCGCGTATGTGTGTCCTGTATTTCCTTATGTGTAGTTCATAACGTCATTTTGTTTCTTATGTTTGATACTGAGGTTGTCAAGCACTTTAATTAAGTCACTTTTGAAAGGTGTTTTTTGTGGAATGGCAGGACTCGTCGTGTTCGTTATCACGCAGGATTTTGTGTTTAGTTCGGCTGAGCAGATATCAAGTGACGAATGCTGGACTTTGGTTTCATGCAATCCACTTCGTCACACCTAAAGTCAGTATAGATACACCTTCCACCTTCGGTCTGGTGTCTTTTGTGTGCTTTCGAAGTTTTGAGGATTGTTGGGCAACTGCTCTTCTTTTCTACCTCAGGCTTCCACTTTACAGTGTTGTTGGGGTAAATTCCGAAAAGTACCTTTGCATTGTCGTTTATTATTGGTATTAATATTGCAAGCCATATTTAACTTCTGTTTATATGAAATATAATAAAAGCCACTTCTTTCGGAACAATTACCTTCCTTATCCAGACTATGTACATCGGCCAGCTCTTAGCAAATGTCAGCCCTGAAGAAAAGGAAAAAAAATGAGAAGAATTGAGAAGACTTTGTGTAAAACCAGTTTCACTGACGATACTATTAAAAAAAAAAAACATGGTTTGAAAGAGGCTCTTCTCCCTTCATATTGTTATTATTACCGTTATTATTGTTATTATTAGCACTTGCTTAGGAAATTCAAATATCCGAGAAGCATTATTGAAGCATGAAGAAAAGACGGGAACAAAATATTCACGTATGCCTAGCATCTTAGTTAATGGCTTTGCAAGAAAACGTAATTCTATGATACTACGGATGTGTTTTATGATGTTTTAAATCTTTCCAAAAAACCCGCAGAAAGCAGGGAAATGTTTTACTGGGAAACCGACCGGTTTGTTGAACCTTTTCTTTCTCGTTTCACCTCAGAATGATTGAGATTAGGTGAATCAAGAATTGAGACGGCCGTTTCTTGCGATTGTTTTTTACACTTATTACTTTACTGTTTGACCCTACTTTCTTCCCTTTCTCTTTTCAATTTTTTCTTCTGTAGCTCTCTCTTCTGTGAGTTCTTCTGTTTATGTTAATCCTATCTGTTCTTATATGTTTACTTGATCTACTTTTCTAATATTTTCTATTCTTCTATAACTTTCAACCTCCACCGTCCTACCACCTTTACCCCGGTTCTCTGCCTTTCTTATCTGGAATCTTAGATGACTCGTCAGAACGAGGCAGCTGTACATTCATGAACTCTCTCTCTCTCGCTCTCTCTCTCTCTCTCTCTCTCTCTCTCTCTCTCTCTCGATGTACACTTTTCTATGATTTCTTCATGTAGCGTGACTGTGAATCCCGTTAGTTTATGCCTGCACGACCGTCTTCCCCCTCTCCCTCATCCCTCCCCGTCTGTGTTTGCAGTTCGCCTATTACAAGAGTTGTCGAATTTTCTTGCAAGGCGCGAAGACGTCGTTTCATATTCACTTTGACACGAAACGTTCCCCATTGATCACGTGACGGACTGAGAACGTTCCAGCATATGAAAGCAGGAGTGATGTTAATGTAGTTTATTGACGGACGATAGATCTAAGACCATAAAAATGCAGTATGGAAGACCGATGAACTCAACTGCGGTCTATTCCAGTGTAAATTTATGCTTCGTTTCGTTAGCAGGATGCAAAGATGTACTTTTGGGAGGGTCGATGAACGGATCAGTGACCGGATTCTCTGTAGCGCTAATTTTACGTTATGCAAAAGAGTTTTCTATATTACATATTATGCGTATCATTTATAAACATAACATTTTGTATGTTAATGCTGCTAATCTGCTATCTATGCTAGCATGTTGGTATAACAAGCAATATATATATATATATATATATATATATATATATATATATATATATATATATATATATATATATAATATATACATATATACATATATATATAATTATATATATATATATAATATATATATATATATATATATATATATATATATATATATATATATATATATATATATATATATATTATATACACACACACAAACACGCTAGTCAAAGGAGCGATGTTTAATAACACGGAAATAGGGGGTTCCCTACCTTATCATGTTTTATTTTTTTTATTTGTTGCAATAAGAAACATGAAAAACGAATAAATTGTAAGGATCCTCAGATGTGTCAAAGAAGAGCTGATATGTGGCAGGAGAGAGAATGGCACTTACTTAAACCCAAGAGCAAGGGCAGGAATGGAAAGGACACATAGTGATTACATCTGATATCACTCAGAGATGTCTCTTTCTGTATCTGAAGTAACTATCTATAGTCTGTCACCGACTTGTCTGTTTCCGAGTGAGCTGAGATGACTGGAGCGGAGGTGGATTGAATTTCAAATGACGGTTGAGAATACGGGCAGATGGAAAAACATCATTGTTCTGTTCATCTTTGATAGGTTTCATTTAACCGGATGGAGACTTAGATGGTATTGACAGTATTGTAAGCGCAGAGAAATCGGCGCGATAAGAAAGTCACCATTCGATAGGAAAGGAAGACCCCGACCAAACGGAAGAGGGAGCCGGAAGCTTCCCAATCGTCTCAAAGTGCGAAGGGGAAGGATCACCGTTGTCATCATGGTTTCAAAGATCAGCGAATCGTGACCGTGGGGTTAAAGAGCTTTAGTTCTCCGTCAGTCTGAATCCGGTTCTTGCCTGCAGGTATTCTTCGATGTGCATAAGCCTTTGTTGTCGCCGTGGCTCATAACTGAAGCCTGCTGCTCAACCTCCCAGAGACCGAAGAGATAGTTAGCTTAGTTCCAGATGATGGGAAACAACGTTGATTTGGTATCATTTAGTGGACTGAGGCAATGTATGACGCATTATTACAGCTGTGAAAATTACCTTCGTCGTTAAAGAATTAGTATCCTATCAATCACAAACATAAATAAGTCGATTATACATGTATACAGGCTTATATATGCATGTATTTATACACAAACACACATATGACTCATATATAATATATATATATATATATGTATATTGATATATCTTTATATATATATATATGAGTCAAGTGTGTGTGTTTGTGTATGTATATATATATATATATAATATA
>NC_061108.1:69236114-69243614 GCF_015104395.2 Macrobrachium nipponense
GATGAGAGCGGCAGTCATTCCTCGCCTTTTATAGCATCCTTTCTCCGCCATCTTGGACTGGGCGGAGGGTTCTGAGGATGGGATCCTCCTGCCCATTTTTTGGGCATCGAAATTTGTGTCTTGCGGTTCAGTTATTGGCAAGATTTTGTGTCGTGGATAAGGCCTACAGTTTCCGGTGACCGAATGGAATGTTTTCAAATGTTCGTATCATATTTGATCGAGTGAGTGATTATGTGCGCTCATTAGGAATGCAGCATATTTTCTTCCTGGCACTGGTCCAACCTATCTTCTTGAGCAACACCCCCCCCCCCCGCCCCGCCCCCATAGTAGACCTCCTCCATGATGCATCATCCCCTTTCTTTTCTTCCCGTTCACGTCTTTCCTTTTCTCTTTTAGTTCTCTCTCTCTCTCTCTCTCTCTCTCTCTCTCTCTCTCTCTCTCCTCTTCTTGACTGTTTGCTCGAATGTCGTCATGCTGATCAGTACATGACCTCGCATAGGATCCGTGCACAATGGCCTCTCGCCCCGTGTGAGTGAAGAAGAGCACAAATGCAGATGGAAATGAAGATAAAAAATGTTATTGTATCTGTCCTAGAAGTGAAGAAATTTCTCTGGGGTCAATTATCCAATAACAGAGGGAGATTGCCTTTCCCTTCCTTCCAATGGATGATCGGTCGTGAAAGTACTTTCCTCTCGCCAATTGCCGTCTAAATAGCTCAGGCGGCCATCTCCTAACATTCCTTTCATTAAGAAGAAATTCTAATGAGAATGACTGCGTGTGACTTGAACTGCTGTCAACGAGCAGTAAGATCGTTTTCTTTTGTGGGTGACGGCGACGGAGAAAGTTGTCCTTTCAGGATGGCGGTGTCCGAAGTGGGAGGAGGTTGTAGGGGGAGCGGAGAGGACATTAGGCGCCATGAGAAGAGGATCCCCTTTTATGACCTGGCAGGACATTGTGCGCTTAAGGAAGAGTCTTCGTCCTCCTTTTCCTTTAGGGAACCACTGAAGAATACAACTTATGAAAATCTCTCTCTCTCTTTCTCTCTCTCTCTGTATCCACATAATTTCTGGGATACGTTTCTCTCCCAAAAAGTGAGAGATGTTTTTATTTTTTGTTGTTGTTTAACAAATACCAGATGTATTGGAAACCTTTGCAGTGGTGTTAAGTTAAACATCAAGAACGTCATCTCATTTTCTTGTACGCCATCTCATTTGTTATAAAATTGTATAACATACGTAGTAACTCTTTGGTTATTATTTCGAATTTTCTTTCGGTCTATAAAAGCTAATAATTATGAACGTAGGTCAGTGTGATTTGGCTTATGATATTTACTGAAGTGCAGAACACTTGAAAGCCTTTCAGCTGCTGCAGATTCACACTACTTGATACAAATATTTTTTGGCGTCCTATGACTATTGATTCTTGCGATTTAGACGTATGCCTCCTCCCAATATTTTCAGCAGTTTGTTACCTACTGGAGGGTAACAAACGTTTTGCTAAACTGACTTTTAGGCGTAAACCATTTCAAATCGTCTGTTTGTATTTTCACAACAGGCCAATATTCCTGCACCGCATGTACACGCACACATTGAATTTAAGTGTATGTTTGTACAATATACATTTTTATTCGAAATACCTATGATCGTTATGCTGTACATATTTCAGAAAGTTGTTTCTAAGTACGTATGTCCGTCTTCTTCTCCCATATAGTAGCTACACATAGCTTGCTGCTATTTAGTTTACTAATGCAACCTCTGGTGAGGATTCTGCAACTGTGCAATTAACAGTTTCCCGACCCTTATGCTCTCTGTGAATCGGTAGAACTAGGAGAATACTGTCTCTAGGCTTTCGTAATATGGCATGAAATACCTGGTATGAAATAGCTGTTCGTGCTTAGCATGAAATAGCTGGTCGTACTTGGCAAGAAATAGCTGTTCGTACTTGGCATGAAACAGCTGGTCATACTTGACATGAAATAGCTGGTCGTACTTGAAGCACTAATGATTGGTTAAACATATATTTTCATATATGTTTAACTGAAGGGGAATTTTCTAGGCGATAATAGATTTGCCGGCTGATGGGCACGAACCATCGCCACCTTTAAATCCAGGACGACAGTGAAGCCTAAACCCACCTCGCCACCGCAAGAGGATATAAGTTTATGCCGCTTCCCACCTCAAATACTGGTTGCACTCAGGTATTCATAGTTTTGGAGACTGCATCAAACCCCCTCGTCCTCGGTAGCGTTGTAGTGCTTTTGTCTGCACGTAGCCATTATATAAGTCATATCACATTACCGTGATTCATATACATATATCGAGCTTTAATATCTAATTCGGTCTACCTTGGAATTAATATACAGTAGTACCTCGAGATACGAAATTAATCTGTTCCGAAGCGCCCTTCGTATCACGAGGTTTTCGTATCTTGGACCACATTTTACATGTAAAATGGCTAATCCGTTCCAAGCCCTCCAAAAATACCCCAGTAAATTTCATAATAAAGCTAAATTGACCTATAAACAATGAAATACTACAACAATTTGGACCATTCAATACCTAAATTAATAACAAAATGCAAAATAACCTGTAAATAAAGTGTATATTAGTGTACATGGTAACAAGAAATATACTGTACATAAAATGTGGAAGCTTACCTTTCGAGTGAGGCTATCTCCGAAAGTGACGGCAGAGGAGGAGGACAAATGGCAGATAACGTACGTACGTACGTACACTTAACTTTACGAAAACACATAAAAATTTAAGGAAATTTTACGAAACACATTAACAAAACTGTAACACTTAACTTTACAAAAAACTAAAAATAAATTTTTTTTTCTTTTTTTGATTTTTAACTTATTTTTTTTTTTTTTTTTACTTTTACGTAGGCTTTTTTTTTCTTTTATACAGAATTTCAACTTCATCACCACTTTCAACGTTCTGTTTATCACTTGGTTCTTCCTTTTTGCTTTCAACTTTCTTTTTTTCATCACTTGGTTTTTCCTTTTTGCTTTCAAACTTTTCTGTTTTTTTATTCACTTGGTTCTTCCTTTTTGCTTACTCCTGCTAATGCTGAAGGCCTCTTTAAAAAATAACGATCCAAGGAAGATTGCTTCTGCCTACTTTTCACAATGTTCCTGAAACGACTCAGGCAAACGTCATCGAACTGCGCAAGCATACGACCTTTGTGAGCCTTTTCGGGGTGTATTTATTATATATATATATGTGTGTGTGTGTGTGTGTGTGTGTGCATGTATGTTTGTGTTGAAATTCTTGTTATGTAATAGATATGTTAGAAGTGTGAAAGTAAGCGGGAAAAACTTCAAGTGGCATTCATTGAACTACAAAAAGTTTATGCCAGAATCAGTAGAGACGCCATACTGAGGGTATCGAAATGTATGGTACAGAATTTTTGTTGTTGACATCAGCCAACAGTTGTTGTGACAGCAACAAAGTCTGCGTTACAGAATGCAGGCGGAAATAATTTTTTTGGAAGAAATGTGGGTCGAAGACGAGGCGCATTATGTCTTCGTCGATATTTAATGTCTAAAGGGATTGTTTATTCAAATGTTAGGTGGGGGCCTGAGTAGAATTTGAAGGGCGAGAGTAACAGTAGGTGGAATTATTTTGGAGATGATAGAAATTGTAAGATAGATGGATGGAACTGGGTGTTGGAAAGGAAGAGCCTCAACGTCTTGGAAGGACGAGTATGTATGCAAGATAGAAATGAATTTTGTAGTCTGTGTGTATGGGGGGTTGACTCTAGGCAGATGGTTTTCTGCGCATGTGTATAAAGCAGCCAGTGTTGTAGAAGACCTACTGCTCAGATGCTTCATCTAAGATTCAACAACATTAAGAATGAGTCAATGAGTATTGACATTTCGCTGTGTGTGTGTGTGTGTGTGTGTGTGTGTGTGTGTGTGTAAATAGGTATACAAGTATACTATACTAGTGCAGCAGATAAGTAGAAAACACTTCAGGGTGTGATAAGAGCATGAAATTTGGCACAAGTGCTCATATTAACTATTTTTAAAAAATCTGGGCGTCCACAAAAAATTTCAGTATGACCGCTAGTTATTTTGATGACACTTTGAGTAAATCATTGTTGAAATAAATAAATCAATCATTATTCAGATAATGTCTTCCTGGGTAGAAGAGTTAATTGAAGATATCACCAGAGCTCCTACTACTATATTTTCCATTGTGATAAAGATGGCGTACAAAATAGCCGCCATGAAACTTTTTGTTTGATAACTCTGCAACTAAGAAAGATAGACATGAAATTCTTATCTATACCTATGAGGCCAGGGAATCTGTTTCTAGCATTGTCTCAATGGCTTTTTTTAAGCCTGAAATGAATGCAAGATTAAAAAGATGCATGGTGTCACCCTTTAGTGTAACAAAATTCTCATTCAGATGTATCTGAAACATTACGTCACATTTACAACTACAAAAGCTGTGCATGGAAGCCCAAGCCTGTAGCATTTGGACCTGCCATGGCAACCAGACTTGAAGCCATATTTTGTAAGCTGTTCACAGCTCATTGCAATGGGAAAGTTGGCTGTCCAATATTTGTGAAGGAATCAGATAGCTCAGGTACAGATTTTACCCTCTGTGGCCCAAACTCTACTGGGTGACGCTTTTCCCCCAGTTGTCTTTGGCAGGGTGCTGGAATAACGAAATGTTGGTCCCATGAAAAAGGTAGTAGCCGTAGTTGCCTAAGTGTTATGATGTTGTCCATGACTGCTGTGGTAAACACTCCCTTTTTCAATACAGGTGGACAGACTACAACCTCTTCTACGTACTTGGTCACAGTGGAATCTCCCAGTTGGGCTGATATCTCTAGCACCCTGTCATAGGATATACTCATGCTATCCTCATGAAGCATTTCTACCAAGTTTCTCTTCCTGGTTTTCGTATAGCGAGCCATGCCCACGAACAGTGAAAAAGTTTTCCTATAATTTGAGTGTTGATGTACACTTGCTCCTTCCTTCTGTTTTGAGAAGCAGTTGTACTGCAGGAGCTGAGCAATAGCCAGGTTTGACTTTGATGAGCCAAACCTTATGTCATCTCCATGTTCGACCATACTAGTGAACTGGAGCAGACTTTGAAAGATGGCATCATTGATATATCCTTCACCAGAGGTGCCGTCAAATCTTGACTAATGATCCAGAATATGCTTCCTCAGTATCTTTGCTGCTTTAGTAATCCCAAGGGTTTCTGAGTAGTCGGAGGCCTGTAATAGGGCTAAAGCTACGTCTTTCTGCAAGGCAAGTAGCACTCTTCTTTCTTTCTTGTGTACTTAAAATTCAGAGATTTCTTTAATCAATTTGTCTTGTAATCTTGTATTTACATTGGGTGAGGCAATGAACAATACTTGCAGGCGCTGCTGTTATAATTGGGATATTTCTGCAAGAGGAAATAAGGCAGGATCATCCGAAACGCTTGAGAAAATAACAACATGGAACTCAGAAAATGAGCTTTTAAATTTGTTGTATCTCTGCTTACAAGAAGCAGTTCTTACTGAAACTAAACCCCCCTCTCAACAATTGCAATTAGCAAAAACTGATATGCTTGGGTGCTCAACCCAGATCAGAGTTGCAGTGCAGAATGTTACTGAAATGTGAGCTAATGACACAGGCTTCCGAAAATGTTTCGAATATGCCTTAAATATTGAAGTTAAAATGCCCAGAGTAGCTATTAGTCAGCGATACAGATCTAATCCCCATATAGTAGTGTAGAGGAATATAAGAAAGCCATTAATTTTTCTTTTTTGTATTCCTTCATTGCTCAGTTTCATAATAGATTTGCTAATTATCACAGCGTTGCCAGGTCATTGTGCTCATTGATGTCAAGTTATTTAAGTCGTACCATCCAGGATTGGTTCCTATACTGAATATATATGAAAATTATATACTTGACCATATAACCGATGCTGAGGAATATGAAATTGAACACAAACTTTGGGGAGGGAGATGGGATACATCTAAAAAGGACTCTCCCAGTGTCAGTGTGCGAAATTTGAGAAAGGTGTTCTGTAAATTATTCAGTAACTAGAAAGCTCTTAAAAATATATGCATCTTAACCTGTTTCTTCTGCATCTGCCATCAATCTAGGTTTCCTCAATTCACAAAACATAAACCACACAAACAGATATATATAATATATATATATATATATATATATATATATATATATATATAATATATATATATATATATATTGTAGATGAAAAGAGGGGGAATGGCTAATAATATGTTTAAAGTGTCATGTAATGATAGTGAAGTCACATAGCTCTCCTCGCTTAGAGACAAGAGGTGGTGCAGTACAAGTTCACTTGGAGAAAAGGTATTTGCTGAACAAGCAACTTGACTTGGAGATCATTCGCCCGATCGTGAGGCATGTACGTTCGTTTGTACGTGTGTTACAGGCCTACTAGTTCGGGGTACTTGTGGAAGACGCATTCTTTGAGATGAACGATAATAGATCAAGTGGTTACTCCGAGTGTCGGGAGAAAACGCCCATCGTAAAGGTAGGACACATTCTATAAAAAACTTAGAAAAAACTGTTACCTTTTGAAAAGAGAGAGGTGTGAAATACTCTCTTTACGTGAATACTTTGAAAAAGAGTGATGTGGGGGATATGTTTCTATACCTACTATCTTTATTACAGATGGGTCCAATTCCATGGTTGATTAGAAACAGGATTCTCTAACCTGACTAATAGGAGACTTAGTGACATTTTGAGTTTGGGAGTGAAACCTTAGTCAGGAGGGTAGAATGTTATCTTACTGGTTTCTTTATGGGTAGATTTGGGTGTTTATGCGTTTATGACTTGTTAATCATTTTGTTCTATGCTATAACCAATTGCTTTGGGAAATAAATAGTATATTTTCTATATTTACGCAGTCTTAATAAGCCTCGTGACATGTTGCAGACAGGACACCGTTGGCAACAGGTAAGAGTTCCCAGTTTGTGTAGTTTAGGAAATATGGAGGGGTGAAACAATATATATATATATATATATATATATATATATATATATATATATATATATATATATATATATATATATATATATATATATATATATATTGTTACGAAGTGCCAAGTATCTGGTTACTATTCATAAATTATTACCTTACCAAAGCCAGACACCTGAACCCTCATACACGTATTAAACGACTGAATACTCTAAAGGCAACAGTGATCCCTTAACACTTACCAGTATTGCAGAAAATCAGACTAAGTTCATCAAAACAGGTGTGAAGTAATCTTGTAAGTAATTAAATTAATCAAAGAGCATCACTCCATCAACAACTTTAAAAGTCTAAGTATTTCCCTGATTTCAGAAGTCTAAGTACTTCCCTGGTTCTAAGTCACTTCAAGTAAATTGAAGGAAAGCAAATCAATTACCACTCTATGTTTCTACCTAACATAAATATAATCAAATGCAAATATACTGGTATAAAAATAAAAACACTTATAAAAATTTTAAATAC
>NC_061108.1:69246114-69261114 GCF_015104395.2 Macrobrachium nipponense
TCTAATCTAAGTCAAGGTCTCCTTCTTTCTCTCTTTCAGATAGCGCGTGTTGTGTTGGTGCCAGAAGGGTAATTTAGTTCACGGAATGTTCATTCAAGATTCTTCGCTAAAGAATTCCAGTGTAATCTGTTCTTGGAATTACAGCTGTAAATGACAAAATCAGACCTCAATAAACCTTCAGCTTGGCGATGACCTCCTTTACAATTATCATTTTAAATGAAATGAGAAAATTGACGGTGAACTGGGGCGCACAAGCAAAAGGTATTCTCGTCTTGCAGCGTCATTGCTTGCGAAATGGAAATTGCTCTTCTTAACCTGAATGACTTCCATTACCTCGGATGTGCCATTCATTTGATTGCTAGTTTAATAATATCAGCGGAGCAACGCCGCCATTTCAGCTCCCTCTTATTTCCAGCCTTGTATCCTTGAACGGCTTTTTTCGATGATTTTTTCTTTATAATTTTTTGTCTACATCTTCCTTTCTCCGCATTCCCAGTTTCGCCAAGATTCCTGGTAATTTACAGGGAAGTTGAACATTACTGCGAGACAGTGGGTCACAAGGAGACTTATCCGACTGATCCAGGTTTTGTAAGTTTTGATCCGATTTTTGTACTTGATCAACGATTATGGCCTTCCTGATCCTGCAGATGCTCTACAGTGCATAGTTAGGTATTTATAGAGTGACTAATTGAAAAAATAACTACTGCTTTGGTGCGTGTTTTACAATGGTTGGAAAACGGAATTATTATAATGTCCAGATAGATAGAGGTGGATAGTTTTGTCCAGTCTTTTAATTGTTCGTCACTGACATCAGAAAATGTTCTATAGTTTATCTTTTTTACTTTCACGTGTTAAGCTTTATTTTTATTATGCTTAGGCTTTAAAATAGTTTTCGAAGTAATACACACACACACACACACACGCGTGCGCGCACATACATACATACGTACACCACACACACACACATATATATATATATGTATATATATATATATATATATATATATATATATATATATATATATATATATATATAAGGGTCTGCACCCTGTCTATATGTTGGACAAATAATTTATAGGGCGTATTCTAAGAATTTCGTGTTTGTCTGTCAGTCAACTGGTAAAACATTTCAATAATGTGCTTATTTCAAAGGTCTTACTGATTTTCAGTTTCATACACTAATTGATAGAGCTTATAATTAATGCTTTTACTAATTAGTATAGATAATATATTAAATTGTAGTTACAATTGCCTGGGTTTTTAAAGATTGCTTCAACTTACCTTTCTTTTCCTTTTTCTTTATGTGTGAAAATATATAAAAAATGTGAGAAACCCATGACAGGGCAGTTATTCTCAAATTAAGGTAACCACCATTCTTCATCGTCATCATCGCCTCCAACGACAAGCAATGCTTTTAAGGGCCTGTATTAATAAATTCTGCCAACCGGGTCTTTCCTGTCCTTTGCGTCTCAAATCTTCACTCATCTCCAGTCTTCCTTCTCTTGGTTCTCGCCCAAGTTCGTCTGGGTCTAAGTCTCTTGTTTGATTTGGCTTTTTCAGTCTTTCACTAAATTCCAAGTCAGAAGAACCTGCGCTGGATGCCATTGTTCCTGCATGTTAGAACGATTCAACCTTATTAATGCCTTCTCCATCTAATGTTATTTCATCCCTTTGTACATACACCACCCTCATTATTTCTGCATTTCTAACATTTGTTTTGTTGCATTTCGTAAAACAATCTTTGCAAATCTGTGATTTTTTGGTGATTAAAGCAACACCATCTGCATATTTTAAATCTTTCAACTTGTTATCGTTACTCCAGTCTAAACTTTGATTTCTAACCATTTTTTATTTCAAGATATTTGAGAAGGGCAGACTTAAAAGGTATAACGTTATTGTACCCCACTATATACCGGAATTTGCTTTGAGAAGACTACATCAGCATTAACTTTGTATCTCCTAGTCCAGTTCGATATAAAATCAGGTCCAGTAATGGTAGCGGGAGGATCAATTCCGCTGGCTTTATTATTCAACCACGAGCTTGATTTGTTCATTATCGTACTGACATTATATTACTCGAATCTACAGAAGGTAAATCTGTAATACATACTGTGATATGTTTACTTCGGAGGAGTCACAGTCAACATTCTTGTGAAAGACGAATGGTTTAACAAAAGTTGATACCATACGTATTCTTTCATAAATATATAAGTATTATACCGAAAGGGAGTGGAAATATACGTCTTTTAGGGGTTATCACAGTAGCTTAAAAGGAGAACTGCATATCTCTTTTGCTTTAGTAGGATTAGAATGACTAATTCTGGTATTATTACTGAGATGCTAGAAGCAATAACAAGTTGATCTGGTCTTTTTATTTTATAAATCTTCTGATCCATCTGACATAATATTTTGTTGGCGAACAGTAGAAGTTTAGAGAATCTTACACCACCTGATTGGAGTAGTCCCAGGACAAGCAGATTTTTAAGTGGTGGTATCTTTAGAGGGAGTGTAGAAAATAGAAATGTATTTAAACAAAAACACGTAGTTTTATCATCAAACGGGCAAACATTTGTTAGGCAGTTGTTGGACCTCTGTCTGCCTGTCCCTAGCTAGTCTATGAGAAGTCGCTACTTGAAATCTAGTTCTTTGGAAAATTTCACTTGATTGTTGCTAAAATGATGTTCAAGGCCGCAAACTTTCCTTTCGTTAGTGTTCAAGTTTAGGAATGTAGCAACTACTTTTACTGCTGGAAGAGCATCCTTGAGTGGCGATGTTCATGCAAGACTTGGAGTAATTGACAAAACACACTCAAAGGCTGCATAGCTGATTCAAGTCCAGGTAAGAGCCCTGGGAATCTCGAGTCTTCTACAGATTTAAGAGTTTTGTACACCTTGTATAAACAGCATTAAGATGTCCGGTGATACACATTGTGACTCACTGGACCATGGAAGATGTTTGGTGAGTACAGTCTCATCTGAGTATGTATTTTTGTCACTATGAAGCTGAGTTGGCTAATGAAATCCTTTCAAATTACGCTCACCGATCTTTCTATCACCTCATGAACACAAACTAAACGGGAAGACTAGATTGGCGTTTTCTCCGTAGGGGGAGAGTGAGGTCAGTGCCTTTCATGCGGTGCACTGTTGGCGTTTCTTAAGGTTCTTTGCGGCGTCCCTTTGGCCCCTAGCTGCAACCATTTTCATTCCTTTTACTACCTCCGTTCATAATTTCGTTCTTCCCTCCTACTGTCCACCCTCTCTTAACAATTGATTCACTGTACAACTGCCAGGCTGTCTTTCTGTTTCATCTTTCAAACCTATATATGTACTATCACTTTTCATTTCGGCGCTGACCTCACAGGTCCCAGTTCTTGTCCTTTGCCTAAATTCTATATTGTATATACTATAGATTGGCGGCTCTCACTCTAGATCCTTTTCAAAACTTTTTTTTATGGAAGACGTTAGCTAATGAGTTTTTAACGTTCTTGACACATACACTATTATTAAACATTATTCGAGGGAGGGGGAAGGGGGAACAAAAATACTTCGTAGGCTAAATATATGGAGAAATTATTTATATTTTCCCTTTTGGTTTCTAACAGGTATTCGTATTGTTTACTGTTTGTGATTTATTTCATCTTAAAAAGTTTCGTGTACACGTATACATACTACATACGTGCGTGTATAAATACACATTCGTAAAGTTTAGCCTCGGGTTTTACGCAAAACCCCATTCCAAGATGAGCGCTCATCTGAAGCCGTTTAACCTAATGGCCGCTGAGATTTCATTCATTGGTGTCCTTTTAGAAGTTGAATTCTTATTGTTATATCTATAATGTCTATGAATGCATATGTGTTTTATAATGTATGTTAGCGAATTTTTTTGTTTCCGTTTCTTTTCTATCATTATGTTTATGCTGAATTTGTTTTTATTTTATTGGTATTACACCACCGGATATTTGGAATGTTTAGAGGTTGTGCCGATATCCCGATAATTACCGAATATTTGTAGAGTTTTTTTTTAGTAAAGGTGCCAATAATGTGTTTAAATCTAAATGACAATATTAGCTTGTTCATTGCACATGTCTAGGCTAGACCGTTGTCCATTGTAGCGATGTTGTATGATACTGCTGTTGGACAAGAGCGTCCATTATGGAGTTGCGGCCTTCTGATGAAATTCTTTGACATTCTTGCCGCTTTTCACTTGTGATCCTCTTGGATCGAAGCATCGTCTTGATGGGCATCATAAACGCTGAGGATGTTCTTTTCGAAATGCAAACAGAGGATTTTCGTTACAGAAATTGTATCTGGGTTAATTTTGTGGTTTGTTGTTAGTCCTCTCTTTACTTTAACCCCCAAACCCCCATCCGGGGGCTGTATGGATACTTTGCTCATGATAACTCGCTCCTTTGTTGAAATTGGATTTTTTATTCCTGGATAACGCCCACAGAACGTATTAGGAACCATCAAAGTAGGCAGGGTAAGAATATTCTTTTCGGTATCTGATTATGAAGTTACCACAAATTTTGATAATTTTGTTAATATGCTCTATGGTCGTTGCAGCCTCTTTTGTATTTTTTCTTTATTTAAATTTTTCCTTTAAATATGAAGTATGATGGCATTAAATATTTGTAACGGTATCTTGAATAGCGCCCAGGAAATATCACAAATATGATCGTTTTTCCTCATAAGGTACCAAGTAAAACTTCATTTATATATCGCATAAAGCATTGAAAATATGTCTTGATACAACGATTGCGGTAGTAATAATATATATATATATATATATATATATATATATATATATATATATATATATATATATATATATATATATATATATATATATTACTGTGTTGTAGGAGAACTCCGCTAACCATGGATAATATATTACCCTTTTGTCACAAAAGAATAAATTTTCCAGAAATGTTAAAATATCTGATATGAGATCAAAATGAAAATGTTTTCTCATGTTCATTCGTGTTGGATGAAGTCTTTATTACCTGAAAAGATTTTTTCTTTAGTTCAGTGTAATTTTTTATGTGTTTATTTTCAGCACCTGAAGGTTGACACATTTCAACATCTTTTGTTTCTCAAGTCTAACGCGATTCCTTTCAGAATTCAGTCTTTTTGCTGATGATTGGCTGAGAGAAATTTCATGAGAAGTGTGAACACAGATATTATTTGGATTCGTTATCTTGTTGCGCATTACGGATCACTGGGTTACTCAGGCCTTCAGAGAGAGAGAGAGAGAGAGAGAGAAGAGAGAGAGAGAGAGAGAGAGAGAGAAGAGAGAGAGAGAGAGAGAGAGAGAGATGTTTCTTGTGTATTGTATCCATTTATGAAGTAAGCTTGAAAAGTCAGATGGAGATGTTGTGATATATCGTTCAGATTCATGATACCAAAGAGTGAAAGTAATAAGAGAAGAAAAGGCGGATAAGCGACGCGCAGTGATGATGTTTTTCGCAAACTATTTTTGTATATGACGCGGCATCTTTATTGTCACGAAGAGCAACTCGTTTCTTTTCATTAACTTTAATGTAAGTACTTTTATCAGGATATAGGAAATTGCAACGCTTTTCCTTTAACTGTCATGCGACTGGATTTTCGTGAACAGTATGTGGCCATGCTGCAGATTATTTCAGATAGTGAAAGAAAACTGCGGAAAGTGTATCGTTAGTTTTGTCAGGTATTTTAAAACTTATTTCCCGTGGAATGCAATGCAGTTTGATTCTTGAGAATGATGCAGATTGTTATCTGTAGAATGAGCTGTAGTTCCATTCCTGGATTAATGTTGGAGTTATTTACACATAATGTTAGCTGACAATACATTTTAAGGAATGCTTACGAGTGCAATTATTGGTTAACGGAAAAATGATTCTTCAATTATTTTTAACATTTCTGGAAAAAAACGAAAGTCCTCAAATCATTATTCTCTTTTTTTGACTAAAATTCAGCGCACGGCAATTACTTTCTAGATGCCAAACGAGAATTTCATTTATTAACGTGAATGGGCAGACTCGACGTGAATGTGGAAGGAAAACCAAGATTATAAAACTGGGTTTCCTGCTCTGAGTCAAATCTGCACTTTAGGGATTTTAGAGCTTATCTCGAGAGTGTTCCAGAGGATGAGATAACCGTTTATTGAATCACCGTTCATGTACCAAGAATAACTGCTGGTACTTAGGGTCAATGTACAATGAAGCTACAATGACATTATGTTTTCAGCATAGCGAATGATGTTGACCATTTACATACAACATATGGAAATTTGATTTAAGCTCTGGAAAGTAAGTTTTTGCTCCATAGAATATTGGACTGAATATCTGTTTGTAGTCAGACTTTGACAATTCCAGGGGAAGAGCAACACGACGCCTAGAAAGGTGTTGCAGCAGTTATATTTGCATCTTGAAGATTTGTAAAAGTGACCCGTGGGTCACTTTTAAAAAAAAAAATAATACAGAGATGGTTTTAATGATACATCATCTGAGGTCTTTTGTTGATTTTTTTTTCTCGGTTTTTACTACAAAAGTTGACTACTCCCTCTGAGATGCTGTGCAAATCTGACTACGCGACAGGAATCGAATCATTCTGTTTCTCACACATGATAACAAACACTCAAAACAAGATAAAATCATAAAATGAAATCTTAGTCCAAGTATGAATTTGATATCAAAATAGATGGTAACAAATAATCCATACGAATTATTTACCTTAAACAGACTTTAAATCATACTGAGTGGCATAATAAATTACATTACACGACAATAGAGTAGTAACGTGACGTCATCAACAGTACTGCAGAAGTTTTACTTCATCAGCTTTTCATTCGATAACAACCAGGGGATTTAGACCGTCTTCTTTAGGCTTCAAATACAGCCTGGTGTCATTCACGTCCAATGGCTCATTTGCTTCAGCCGTATCGCTGATATCATTGGTGGGTATTTTTCCACAGATTGCAAGTTATTGCACTTCTTGCCTGCGTTTGTTCTTTTGTGCAGTTTCTCTTCCTGTCACAGGAAAAGGAGGAGAAGGAGGAGGAGGAGGAGGAAGAGGAGGAGGAAAAGGAGGAGGAGGAGGAAAAGGAGGAGATGGAGGAGGAGGGGGAGGAGCAGGAGGAAGAGGAGGAGGAAAAGAAATGAGGAGGAAAAGGAGGAAGAGGAGGAAAAAGAGGAGGAGGAGCAGGAGGAGGAAAAGGAGTTGGAGGAGGAGGAGGAGTAGGAGAGGAAAAGGAGGAGGAAAAGGAGGAGGAGGAGGAGGAGTAGGAGGAGGCCGTCAGGAATCCGTATTCCTGTCGATGCTCAAGATCCACATTCCTGAATCTCGGTAACTCACAATAATATAAGTTGTACTACTAATAATGGCATTGTAAGCTTTCGCGCTGATTTAAGGAGGCGCGAATACAGGGGTAATTTAATTTCGTGAAGGCGCAGCGAGAATGAGGGCCATTATTGGAGATGTTAGCTTATAGTATCTGATATTCTTTGACTTTTCAGAATATGCAGGTGTTTGAGACTTGCTTAAAATACAATTTTTGACGATAACTGTTTAACGAACTGCACTGGAATGAATTTGAAATGATCACAGATGTATCTTTGAAGCATAAAATTTTAAATGTTAAAATGGTACATAATAATGTTGCAGTTCTGTCGGGTTTCATATTGTCTTATGATAAAACGTACTTTCTCCCGTTGCTTTTTTCGTTTCAAAATTTCATCCCGTCTTCCAGACGACCGGAAATTAAGCTCCATCTCATGATATGTTCTCCAAAGAAGCATGAAAGGTAAATTCAAGGGACTAGAAATACAACATGCAAATGCAAAGTATGCTGAATACACACACACACACACACACACACACACACACACACACACATATATGTATATTATATATTATAATATAATATCGTATATATATATATATATGTATATTAATATTAACATATATATACTATATTATAATATAGATATATATATATATATATATTATTAATAATATATAATATATAATAATATATAAGTTATAAAAAAATCATTTAATTATAATATAAAACTTATAATAATATAATTAAAAAATTAATATAAATAATAAATAAAATAATAAATACGATTAATTATAATAAGTATATTAAATATAATTATTATATTATAATAATATATATAATATATATAATTAAATTATTTTAATATTATAAATATATATAATTAATAAATAAATAATAAATATTAATTATAATTATATTAAAATGTATAAATTAATATTTTTTTTAATATATTTATTAAAATAAATTATATTATACTAATATAAAATAAATATAAGTAATTTTAATGTATATATGCGTATAATAAATTAAATTAATTAATACAATATTAAATCTTAATATATTACTAAATTAAAAAAAATAAAAAAATATATAATTAAATATTACTAAAATTTTATATAAAATTATAATTAAAAAAAGAAATATTAAATATAAATATAAAATTAATTATAAAAAATATATAAACTATATAAAAAATAAAAATTTAAATATATACTAAAATAATTATTTAAAATCTATATTAGTTTTTAAATATAATTTATATATCATTATATAAACATAAAAATAAAAAAATAAATTATATTATAGGATTAATATTTTAATTCATATAGATTAAAAAAATTAATTATAATAATAAATATATAAAAAATATTTAAATTATAAAATAATTTAAAAATAATTTTTTAAATTAATAATTAAAATTAAAAAATTTAAAAAACCATTTTATTATATATATAAAAATTAAGATAAATTAAAAAAATAAACCTAAATTTTACATTTTATAAAATTCATATCAAAAATTATAATAATAGTATAAAGAATATTTGTATAATTTTTTTTGTAAAAAAAATATAAAAAAAAAAATAATATATATACACTAAAATAAAAGAATAATAGTATTTATAAAAAATTATAGTAAGTAATTATATATATTAAAATAAATAATAATAAAAAAAATAGTTAATCAGTTATAAATTTTTTTAAAAATTAAAAAATATAAAGAAATTAATAAATTATATATATTATATAATTATTATAAATCTAATATAAATAAATATAAGATATAAATAAAATATAAAATAATAATAGTAAATAATATATTAATAGTAAAATTAATAATAAGTTAAAAAAAATATAATTAAAAAATTATCTAAAAAAATTTATTACATTAAAATATAATTAAAAAATAAAAAAAGTAATAGTAAAAATTTAATAGATATAAGATATAAGTATAGTAAAGTAAATATTTAATAAATAAAATAAAATATTATACATAAAAAATAAAATATAAATAATTTAAATATTAAATGATATTATATATAGAAATTAAAATTAAATTAAAAATAAAGTAAATTAAAAATAAATTAAATTAAAGATATTTCTAAATAATTATAATTAAAGTAAGTATAAAAAAAAAAAAATAAAAATTAAATTAATAATATAAAAATTATTTAAATAATTAAGAAATTAAAAATTAATTAAAAAAATAATAATATATATAATTAAATAAAAAAATAAATTATAAAATAAAATTAAAATATAATATAGATTAAAATTAATAAATTATAATATATTAAATACTAATTTAATAAAATTAAAAAATAAATTATATAATTTGTAATCTAAAAATATATTTAAATTATTAGTTAATATAATTAGTATTTTAAATAAAAAGTATAATTAAATATAAAATAAATAATTAAATATAAAATTACATACTAAATATAATATAAAAATATATTTTTTTAAATATTAATATTTTTTTTATAAAAAGATAAATATAATAATAAAATAAATAAATATTAAAATAAATTTTAACGTTATATTTAGTAATAAAATCATAATTAAAATATAAAATCTATTATAAGAAGTAAATGTAAAATTAAAATTGGTATAAAAAAAATAAATAAATAATAAAGTTATAGTAATTAAATAGTAAATTTAAGATTTAATAACTAAATAATTTAAAAATAATAATATATATTAAAAATTTTTTTTTTAAAATAAAAGTAATATAAAATTTATGCTAATTTTTTTTACTAATAAAAATAAAGATTTTAAATAAGTAATTAAAAATTAAAAAAAAATATTTTAAGGTATAGTAATTTTTTTAGTGACACTATTAAACTAAAATAAAAGTTAAAATATAATAAAATAAACTAAATTAATAATAAAAGTAAAAAAGTTATAAAATCATATAAATTGTAATAAATTTTTATATATTAAAAATTATATAATATATTATTTATAATTAATTTTAATAAATATAAATATAAAAATAAATTAATTATATATTAAAATAAAAAAAAATTTATAAAAAATAAATTAAAATGTAAATAATAATAAAGATTAATTTAAATAAATAATAATAAATTAAATTAATAATATAAAAAAAAATTATTGTAAAAATAATAATAATATAATATTATTTTGCTATTATAATTTCTCTTACAGAAATAGCAACGGGATATAGAATGTAAATAGGTATTTGGCCGCGAGGAAAGTGAAACAATTGAGAGAAATGTCTTTCGTCTTTTCTCAATCAATTTTAAAGATTGCAATACCTCAGAGTTAGGGATATCTTATTGCTTCATGTAACTCGTGGTCATATACTCTTCATATATACATATATATATATATATATATAGTATATATATACATACATATATATATACACATATATATAGTATATACATATAATATAATATAATATATAGTATATAGATATATATATATATATATACATATATTATATAATAGTATCATATATAATATATGTATATACTTATTATATATATTAGTATATTATATATTAACATACCATATGTATAATATACACCAATCAAATATATAGTTATAATACATATACATGTATATATGTATAAATAAAACACTGTATAACGTTTCTCTTCCTTGACAAGTACAGGCTGCTTAACTTTAGCTTCGGATAAAATTGGTTAGATGCACTCTCGGTATCTCACTATGCTTATTACTTGTTAAACGACATGAAAAATAGTTTTATTTTATATAAACTAAAGGCATTGGTAAACGAGGAAACAAACATGGATGCATTTGAATATATCAATAAGTATGATATATATATTATATTATATATATATGATATATATATATATATATATATATATATACTATATAATATCTATATATATATATATATATATAATATAAATGTTTATATACGATAGTATTTACATATACATACATGTATGTTATCTCATTTACCAATGTGTTACTTTATGAAGAAATAATTTTTCATGTCGTCTAATAAGAAGCAATGTAATGATTTTTAATGGATACCGAAAGTGCACTCAATCACGTGTTTATTGAAAGATCGGAGTAATCAAGCAGCTAGTACCTGTGAACAAAAGGGACAATTGAAAAATGTGGCTACCGAATTGGTATAGAATATGTTTGATCCCCCTTTAATGATCTGATCGATCAGTGATTCTCAAATTGAGTACCGTGGCACCCCATCACAGACAGTGCCTATGGGTACCGTAAGATTATCATGAATTTTGTCTTGGCTAAGATAATTTCATGAACATTTGTAAAAAAAAGAAAAAAAATAGTTTGCAGAAGTCTTCATATGATTATTATCAGTGTCAACTTTAATACATTAATCATATATATATATATATATATATATATATATATATATATATATATATATGAATATATAATATATATATATATATATAATATATATATATATATATCTATATATATGTATATATATACATAACATACATACATACATACATACATACATATATATATATATTCAGCTGTATTTCACATAGGACATTTTGGGTCACCTTCACCAGTTTCATCCCTTGTCCTGGAATGATTCATTCTTTTAACAAACGCAGCTTATTCCATTCTGAAAACTGATCCATCATTACGCTTATGATAACGTTTTTACTTTCGAATCGCATATGTGTAGATTTTACAACCTTTAAACTCTCTTCAGTTTTACAACGCGGTTAGTTCACCTGAAGCTTCTACATTTTTCTGTCACATTAGTGAACTTGAAGATTCATACGTTCAAGATCACCAATATTTGGTAGCATAAAAACGCAGACTATCAGTATAACTCATTAAAAGATGTACCTAATGTCGTCATAGATGATTTAACAGTTCATTTTTTGTTATCCTGTGATTTTATAATGAAGCTGGTTTCACGCATTTGTCAAATACAAGCGCCGTTAGTATTGCACGAATGGGGGGAGAGTAAAATGGCCTTTGCTGATGTACAGTCCTGTTCAAGTGCAGGATTGTCATCAATTTATTATTTTCATTGCATTTCTCATTTTTCCATCTAGCTATACTTTCATTTCGGCGCTGAATGATCTTATAGGTCCCAGCGCTTGGGCTATGCCCTAAATTCCATAATCCATCCATCCATCCATCTATAAAATCTGACCTTAAGAATTTGTAGAACTACCATGCATACCGTAGTAGTATTGCACGAAGAAACACCGGTAGGCCTAATTCCTGGTGATTTTTCTTGAGGATTGTTCTTGAGGAATAATGTACTTATTTGTACATTTTTCTCTAATCTGTGGAAGAGGAGCTTCTTAGTTAAAGATTTTTTCGTTTCTCATTCAGTATTCTTTTAAAAACTTACTAAGCTACATATACATAAAGACGCCGGTGAAAACGCGAACCGCACTGTTGGACCGAACTTCCATATGGTGAAGTCGTGGCGGCGTCCAAGCACTCATGACTTACAGGTATAAATAGCTGACGTGATGGCAAGCCTCTTTCTTCCCGGACGTGACAAATGAACATCCTCAAGAAGGAGAGCTTTATCTGCGGATGCATCTGGCCCTCTTCGAGTGTGGGATGCTTTCGAGTAGCTTAACAATAGGTTGTAGGTAAAGGCCTCCCAAGACGCAGACATAAGCTTATATCCTTTACAATGAAAAGGTTCTCTAATCTCCAGCGTGAAAAAATGACAGTCGTGACGCGATAAATGGGATACATTATTTGGATTCTTTTTTTATCGCGAGGATTGTCCCTGACTTCAGTTGCTTGTATGGGTGGAGAGGTCATAGGCTCTGTTTGTTAATGGCTGTATTGGTCATAAGCATAGTTTACGCGGTAAAACAACTAAACGTGCCTTATACTGTAATTAGTGTTCCAGTGATTTTGTCTTATTCCTTCATTTACCAGGCACGTTGTAGGGAGAGTAATTCATATCTGAAACTACAGTTTATGCTATGTGAACACGTGAATACTGTACTGAATCTTTAGAAAAGATCGTATCTATTAGGAGAAATGCTTTTAACAATCCTTTGTGAAAAAAATTTTGCTATTTTCAGATCGAGTTTTGTGTTCGTTTTTTAATCAGTTTGACTCATTTATAATTAAAAAAAAGCAGAGTCTGTCATTTTTTTTGCAAGAAAGCACAAATACCAATGAACGGTATTCGCGTAACTGTATTTTGTACTGGTGGAGCTTTGCAATTACTGATTTTACTAAACACTTCAATACACAGACACACATACATACATACACATACATATATATATATATATATATATATATATATATATATATATTATGTATATTGATATATATGCATCTATACAGCAAGTTTACATATCTGTAAATTTGTCTCGATATCAATTATATAATATATATATATATGATATATATATATATATATATATATAGTATATATATATATATATATATATCTGTATCTACTGTCATTTCTCTGACTTCTGAGCATCTCTCCATCAATGAGCATTTTGAAATCCCGCTTCTACACTAAACCAATCACCGTTCTGTTTAGATATTCTGAAATATCGTTTGTACCAGCTACCTTCAACACCCTGCATGGGCCTTTGACGATTTTATCATAAGCTTGTTCTAGGTCCTTGTATGCTGCAAAATCTCCTTCTCATTACTTGAGCCACAACCCACCATCCTCTAAACACAAACTCTTCTTCCCTTGTCAGTTCATTTCTCATCTGTTTTACATTCTCAGTCAGAATTTCCTTAATCAGAATCCCTCCAGAATCATATCAGATGAACTGAGGTCCGTATGATACCTATTAATCCACTTACCATCGGCTCGTTATTTAATTACAAAGATCCTATGTGCTTATATGTCCTCCGGGTGTGCGTACAGCTAGTGTGTCCAATAGTTAGTTTTTGTAACTTCAAGTTAAATGCTATTTATACCCTTATCCATGGGGCACTATTGCTCATTTAAAATTGGCAACTTTTTCACAATGAAATGACCTTCCTCTACAAATATTTTAATGATGACTGTTTCCCTACTAAGGTCATTCACAAGGTCATATGTATCTTTTCCTTATATATATATATATAATATATATATATATATATATATATATATATATATATATATATATATATATATATCAAACACGGATAACTTCCGTGCAGGCTTTACTAAAATAATCAATGAACATTTAAATGCCCTTGATGTAATTTTGACTCCGAAAATTCCACTTACAAATGGCTCCGTTTTCAGAGTAAAATACCGTCTCTACCCTTTGATGACGTCTAATGTGGTTCATAAGTATACTTGTCTCAGATATGATATGGGAACTTATGTGGTAGACAAGAAGCGTCCTCTTAAGGTACAAGTCGACTCTCATAGGGTGGTTAGTCACAGAACGGGATGTCGCCTGTCCAACTCAGGGGAATCTGGTATTAAAAATCATTCTTTAAAACGTAAAACTAGAATTGAGCACAAAGATTTCTCTACAATTGGGCAGGGTACCAACTCTAAAGTCTTGTTTATTTTAGAGATGTTGAAAATAAAATAACTTGTTCCTTTTATAAATACTCAGTCCTCAGCTGCTCAACTTATTCTTCATCTTGACTTTGCTGTTGTTCTGCACGGATGAACTGTGTCCGATGTGACGTCAGAAGCGTGGAAACTGGAATGTCAGAACTTTT
>NC_061108.1:69266114-69271114 GCF_015104395.2 Macrobrachium nipponense
TACCAGGGGAATGAGTTCTGATAGTGCTCTCCGGAAGTTTTCGTTCACCACCAAATAAATGCACAAGCAAAGTAGGACACTCTCGTAAGAAGACTACGAAACACACAACAAACGTAATTCTAAAAAACAGAAAGCAGAAAAGCACAATGAAGCCGAAGTTATAAGGAACATTTCGAAATGAACATTGCCCTAACCTGATGAAAAGAGTCAGTGAGGCAGGTAACAATTTTGGTTTTTAAACATTCAGATTAGTTAATCTCCATTTTTGTTTTAATAAAAAGAAAGAAAAAATATTATGAAATGTAGGGTTTTGTTATGACGTCACGTGGGTAGGGAAAATCCACCTCTCGTCAGTCATGGACAAAATGAATAACAAAAACAATACTTTATGTCTTCGATCATCGTTAACATGCATAAGCTATGTCATACATGTTATAACATGTATAATGTTTGTGGAAGTAATATAATAATCCAGATAACTGTCTATCTGATGGATAAAACGGGAAGAAGAAAAAGAAAATATATATATTTTCCATAGAAGATGATGGCCTAGATTCACTGCTGTTCGAGACGTTTAACAGATCATTGTGGGTGCTTGCAAAAATCCCTTCTCGAATACCGATGTATTTGTCAAGTTAATGCTAGAACCTTCAGCACCAGATTACACGAGGTCAATATGCGACATCATATTCCTGCAAAGAAACCACTGCTGGCGGACGAGCACTGTCGGAATAGGCTGAGATTCGTTTTGCAGTGCACTTCAGTGGAAGAGTAATCTTTTTGGAATGAAAATCATCTCTGACGATGAGCACGGCGCTCTTATTACTGGCGTCTCACAAATGAAAGGCAACTTCAGCTTCATTACAAATAGAGGACTAGTTGAATTCATAATACTAAGAATTTTAAGTATAGTAAACAAAGAATCTGAAAAGTTAAATCTTTCGTAACAGTGGGCAAGTAAGTAAGGTGTTAGTAAAAATTAGCTTCTGCATCCAGTTTGCTTTGAAGCGTTTAAAGCTCTTGCATTATTGCCTCGACGCAATTAGAGCAATTTAGTAAAGGATAGCGGTTTATAAAGTTGAAAAATAACCTATACATAATTCATACTTTGCAATCATGTTTTACATGACTGGGACTACTTGCGTGTAAGATAATCATGTTGCCCTTACCATGTATGCCCTCAGCGAATTAAACTACTATCAGGAACGAGGCGTAATAATTTTGTATGGAATGATGCTGTTTATCTAAAACAGTCGATATTTGTAAATGATCTTGCAGGAGTTGACTATACCGGGCTTTTAAATGACTGGCAATAGGTTGATGTGCTTCCAGGTGTAACCGGGAAACGTGCGGGCTGGAAATGGAGAATTCGTATAATTGCAGACCTTCGGCGAAGGGTGGCTGATAGCGATCCAGGGGAGCTACTTATTGTAAATGAATATTTCAAGAGCTTCCAGCACGTTGAACTACTGGAGGAAACTGTGAGGACGATGTGACAATGGACAAATCTCCAGCCCATAATGACAAAAGAGGGTTGAGGCGGTTTATAGAAAATGTTGGTTTTGCCAGGATTGAAAGTTCAGCAAAATCTCCCGGCCGGAATCCCACTGAAAATCTCTGGGGCTACATGATTCGAAAATGAGATGACAGTCAAATCAAAACGGAAGAAACCTTGATTAGGCTTGTAAATTCTATATGGAAATCACTTAGATATATTTTGTTATCAATAGTACCAAAACTGGGCTCTCACTAGACGATTTCTCTAATTTCGTAAAATATTTTATCAAATACAAATTTGGAAGCATATTCTTTAGGAAATAGAATAAGTAAAAAATATGCTGCAATCGAGTTTTCTGTACAGTGTATAATCAAGGCCACCGCAAAGTTGTATGAGGCACAGGCAATAAAATTTTAGCCAACCCTGGTGGCGGCCTGTTCTATATCGTTGCCAGACGCACGATTATGGTTATCTTTAACCTTAAATAAAATAAACAATACTGAGGATAGAGGGCTGCAATTTGGTATGTTTGATGATTGGAGGGTGGATGATCAACTTGCCAACTTACATCCCTCTAGCCTCAGTAGTTTGTAAGATCTGAGGGCATACGGAAAAAGTGCGGACGGACAGACAAAGCCACCTCAATAGTTTTTTTTCAGAAAACTAAAAAAACTGCACATTATCCTGAACTTTTGTTTAATTCTGGGTATCACACAGGCCACCAACTCTGAGTTGCCAGTTAGTGCTGCTATATTTACAACATATCAGCGGTTGTCCGGAAGATTCTGAAAAGTCATCAGGCATTTTTTCCCTTTAATTGTGCAGTGCTATTTGATGGTATTATTTCCTGGGTTATCGTTTTTAGATGAAGATGTAACATTTTCATGGACTGAAACTTCGACATTTTTTTAATTATCTAGGAGATTAAGATAATGTTGTATACATCTTGATAATGAATATTTATGGTACTCCTATCAAATAACAATAATGATTAAAAACAGAATGAAAACTAATGCAATGAGCAACGATCTAAACATTTTAGCTATCTGGAGCACTTATTGCGACTTGGATGATAATACTGTGAGCACGAAAGATTAGCATGGCGACCTTACGTTAATCGTCTTCATAAATATGCAGAAAAATGTCGTTATTCAAATACTGTTCTTTATCGGTCTGAAAGGTTTGGGTTTCTTCCTCCCCTCTCTAAAATAAGCGTTTTTGTTGCGTATACTAAGGCCCCTTTGAGAAATTACTTGAACGTATTTTATTATGTATGAGATGCTAGTTCTTGTTAGTTCTGATGTGCTAAGTGAAACTCGTAGTTTGTTATTTAAAAAGTTTCTCAAAACAGCAAGAACGGTATTAGCCGGCAGCAGCTTGTTCGTTAGAAAAGAAATAATTTTTTTCGGGTCGTTGAATGAGCTGACTTGCGATTACTGCAAGCGGAGGTTCATATCTTAGCTTAAAATATGTTGCATGACGGGAGCAAGGAAAATCTGAATGTTAAACCTTAAAACGCGACTGGGACTTAATTAAACGTGAATTTTTTGTCTCTCCGGGTGACTGGACGTATTTTACGTCGACATTTTTCTCTCTCGGGTTGCCGACTGGACGTATTTTTACTCGCATACAAGTTTTTTTAAAATTCGCGGAAAAATACTTTTAGGCCTACCAGCCGAAAAACTCTTGAATCACGCGCCTTGGGGGATGCTGGGAGTTCACGGATTCAAGGTGTTGTTTATTTTGTTTACAATCGTTACGCAGGCGCGCAAGCGCGAATTTCTTTCTTGCCGCACTAAAAAGTATCTGTGACACATCTCGGAAATTGTTGAAGCAACAGTTCTCATTTGTGTGCGCGCCCAGAGGTGTTTTGAGGGTTGATACCTCATACTCCACAATAATCAGTACATTTAATGCATCAAAAATCATGTACGATGGCCTGCGGTGACGTTTGCATAGACAAAAGCGCGCGAATCTCGTAGCTTTTTTTTGTTTGACAAAGATCTTGAATTTTTTATCATTCTTTTATCCTACCAAAGGTTACTGTTAACGTAATGTGAAAGATCAATTTGGAAGTGATTGTACTATCATCGTAAATATTGAAAAACTTTCGTCTAATGTATATGTAGTAAAAGTACATCTTATTTTATTGCAGGTACTTTCAAATTTCCAAGAGAATATTGTTAATTTCATTCTAGATACTGTTAAAAGAAATAGAAATAAACTGGTGTTCGGTGAAAAAAATGTAATTTGGCATCACACACTGTACAACAAAGTAGACGAGAGCTCATACTTTTATGCAAAAGGAATTTGTCTGCTGCCTGTCGTTACGTCAAACGCCCTTAATTTGTCTTTGCAACTTATGCAGCACATACGGGATTTTGGTCAAACTTAGTATATAAACAGACCTCAATGCATAGTTATGTATGAAGGGAAATCGTCTGTCTGTCCGTCAATAAGTATCACGTTTACCTTTTTAGTACACATAAGCTGCATAATTGAAGGACTTTCAGTTAGAATTGGTACAAGGTACACCATTACGTCTGCACGCGCGTGAGGGTAGACTGCCTGTCACGCTTTGCTTGATTTCTTTTGGCAGTCCTCTCATATGGTTGAAGGGATTCAAGTCTACAATTAAGTACAAAGGTAGAACATCATACAAAGAAGTAAATGAAGGGTGATCGTCTGTCCGTTCATCACTGCTTCTGTCACGCTTGCTTAGAGCAATCCCTCTCATGGATCGCAATCAATAGCTCTGAATGAATGTTGTTTTTTGCCCATGTGAGGAATGAGCAGATCTGGAAAGGTTCGGGAACAAAAAACACAATCGCTTATTATAACAGAAAAAGTCTAATTCTTCAGTTTGTACTGCTCTGTCGAACGGGAAAGAACCTCGACAGATGGTAACGTGGGTTGCACGATAGTTTCTTGGGTTGCCAACGTTTACAAGATATTCGTTGAATATATGACACTATTTAAAAAGTCCCTCTAACTTTAAAGTTTTCTTTAAACATGTAGGCCATACGCAAAAATGTACATGAAATGAGATATTACATCTGTCTGTCCACAAGTTCGTCCATCACTACTAGCCAGCAAAGTGGATTTTCGTCAGACTTGGTGCACTAAACTTCAAAATTACGGGCTTCATTTCTTAATGCTTCCATGGAACATCGAAAGCTAGCAAGCGCTGACAACACAAGCTGTCATCGGTACCCAGATTTGCCATATACCGATATCATTCCCTCCAAACTAAGGACTAAAAACTGTTATCATTATGATTTTTTCCATTATAATAATTGACTGCATACTATTTTATTCCCGCATTTCATGCCAAAAAATCCATATCTGGCTACTAAAATCACCAAGCTAACAACACACCCGGCTTCATTGTCTACTTACTGCAACCCGCTCACTGTACACCTTGGCGGACTTTACTTATAATGTCGGTGACAAAAGCATAAGTTGTATGTGAAAAGTAAGTTTTAAATAAAAAGTTACTCAA
>NC_061108.1:69276114-69281114 GCF_015104395.2 Macrobrachium nipponense
AATCTTTTAACGAACTAAGCAGAGCTGTCCTTGGATTGAGCACTGCACTTAGACCATTAGCGACTGTTTTCTGTAAGCATAGTTGTGTTCAGTTCGTTAGTCGCCAGGGGTTTAGTGCCAGTATCAAGCTTTCGTCTACTTATTCGGAGGACAACTAGGAGCTTTTAAGCCTTAATAAGTCTGTTAGTGGCTGGTGACTATCAAGGTCAAGTTGTTGTCTACCACGTTGTTGCAGCAGGTCACCAATTTATAGGTAAGTCACAAACGAGGTACTCAGAGTATGCTGTTTATTGTTAAGATCTCATCTCCTTTTGACACAGCGTAGAAGTTCCTCGTTGGATGAGTGGTTTTCGCGCTCGCCTACCAATCCGGTGGTCCGAAGTTCGAATCTCGGCTCGGCCTACGCGGAACCAGAGGAATTTACTTCTGGTGATAAAAAAATAATTTCTCGATATAATGTGGTTTGGATTCCACAATAAACTGTAGGTCCCGATATTAGGTAACCAATTGGTTCCTAGCCATGCAAAAATATCTAATCCTTCGGGCCAGCCCCAGGAGAGCTGTTAATCACCTTAGTGGTCTGATAAAACTAAGATATACTTAACTTGACACAACGTGCGGACGGAAACGTTTTTACAATAACAATAGCGGGGCGACTGTGCCACATGGTTTGGGTGGAGTGGTGACTGACAGACTTTTGGTGACGGGGGACACCGTTGTGGCTCTGCTGCAATAGTGACCCTATCTCCTTAAGCATGGTTGCCGTTAATAAACAATTAGAAGAATAAAGTCTTACCACACAGATATACCATCGACGCTGTGATTACATAGTATTTTCAGGTTTTGGTGGCAGTTCAATATAGCGCAAATACGTCTTGACCAGTGTGTGTTTGTAAGTGTTTGTGTATGCTCGTGTGTCCGTGCGTTTGGAGAGAGTGCACACCTATTGATAGATATCTATCAGTGGTGACAGACTGGGATAAACATATCCTGCTTTTCAGTCACTATTTAAATCGTTCATAGAATGACTGAATTAAGCTAAAATTTTCTCATATATAATTAGCTTATGAACACAAGCAGCGTTTGCATTTAAAGTACTCTTGGAAATAATTTGTATTCCAAAGAAATCATTCTCTCTCTCTCTCTCTCTCTCTCTCTCTCTCTCTCTCTCTCTCTCTCTATATATATATATATATATATATATATATATATATATATATATATAATATATATATATATATATATATATTTACGATAATAGTTCGACTCGATTTTCTTGTAAGTTCTCTATTTCGTACCTAATGTTGTCTACCTTTTGGAATTTTGACGATGATTTCGGCTCAAAGGGAGGTCGTTTATCATGTGCAAGTCGTCCCGGACTTACCTTGCAAGGCGTCCTTTCGAAAGGCGAGGAAGTGTTTGCATACTTTATTGGGATGTTATGCAGCACCCTTATCTTTGATGTGATCGCTGTGACGGGGGTCGTCTTCGGATATTTTATTAATGTTCCTAATGTCGCTTTTCCTTGTGCTGAAGAGTTGATTATTTATGATGGAAGCTGATGCCTACGATTAAGCTCTTGCTCTGTGTAACACATCGATTAATTTTAATTTGAACTCTCTCTCTCTCTCTCTCTCTCTCTCTCGTCCAGTAAGGATAGCTGATTTCTTGACACTTTTCCACCGATCACATTTGAGATCTAGAAAGTTGATTTTCATAATAAACTTGCAATATTATGTACAGGTTTAATGTCTATCTTTTTAATTGAATGGTGAAAGTTGCATTTACCGTTCATTTTACTGTGGATATTTACAGCCTTATTGTGCTTTGATGTCCTCGAAAGGTAGGTACAACCTTCAACAGTGGAAACATCCCTCACTCTATTATATTGGAATTCTTGTGGGCGATGTTACTTACACAAACAAACACACTCAGAGAGAGAGAGAGAGAGAGAGAGAGAGAGAGAGAGAGAGAGAGAGAGAGAGAGAGAGAGAGAATGTTAATATTCTTAAACGAAAGATAAAGTTAATCCCAGATGTATTCATCATATGTGTCCTTTCTGCTTATCGAATCAGTCTCTGAGTTTTACAACTGCTAGCAAACATAAGCGCCAGCCATGTTAGGTTTATTAAGCCTTAAGTAAAGAAATAACTGGATTTTTTGATGCCGTTATAAAAAGGATAAGAACAGGATTGAACTCCAAGTATATATATTGTATATATATATATATATATATATATTATATATATATATAAAGCAAAAAAGAAAAATAGCGTATGGACACGTAACTACTTCGTCGTATGTTTTCATCAATAATTTTATTCCGTTAATCAAGATAATTAAGTAAAGTACTTAATTATCTTGGATAAAAACACGGCTCTCTTGTATAACTGAGCAAAACCGTTTTCACCTAAAGGGAAAAGCATCGTAAGGGACTTTGCTAGCTTTACTCGTTTGATTTTTCTGTTAATTTTTGAATGAAGAATAAAGTTCAACGGCTTTACTTACAGACATCTGCACATACGTCCGCCTCTCATTCTTGGGAGTTCTCACGGACTTCCTCATTATTAAAGCTCTTCAGTACTGTTACTTCTGTCTCCTTTCTCCAGAGGTTCCAAAGTTTAGACTTCGCACCAATCTATCAAACCTGACTCATTACACGAAAGGCCATTTTGTCACCCGTTGCTGACGTTTTTGCCTCGTCTTCCTTGTATCTTTACTTGGCGCACATTGCAGGACTTTCTGTAGATTTTTCGTTCACTGAGTTATTTGCATATATTCTTTTTTATATTCCACACAATGCCATCCCTTAATTTCTAGAAGTGTCTTGTCAAGATTATCAAAAGTTTCCTTGCCTTCTTTTTACCTATCAGCAATTCTTCTCATCCAGCTATCGTCCAGAACTCTGATTTTGCTTTTAATTCCCTGTATAAGTCTGTTACCTAAATCCATTTTTTTGACTTTCATTTACTTTCATAGCCTGAATCACACAGTATTTTCAATGTTCTTCCCTTCACACAAACATATCTAAATTCTGTCAACCAGACTCGGTGCCAAAATGTCTCGTATACAGATTCCGCCCTTTTTGTGAATATGCTCCTACATTCTTTGCCGATTCAGTCCCTTTGTTCATATTTAGCATGTGAGGTGTGGCTACATAAATACATTACACCCATTCATTTATCTTCTTATGTGAAAATTCTAGTGGCCTCTTAAAACTATTAAATAATAGGCATTACATCTCTCATAGTCTTTCTGTAGTTCTATATATGCCACATATGTTCTGTTTTACAGTTAAGTCGAGACTGACAAATACTTTGCAGTGAACATCCTCATGCATTCTAATTAATTCTTGATCCCACATCATAAGATCTGTAAATCTCTCACTATCCTCTGCTTACCAAATACTTAATCTTAGTTTTGTCTGTCTATTGCGTCTGTTATTTTTTTTATTCTCGTAGAACCCTCCAATCAAGTAGACATACCTTATGTACTCAAGTCAGCCATTCAGTTACGCTTCACTGTCGAGCAGTACTGGAGCATTTCACTCTGGTCCATTTACACAATCAGTTTCGAGGTTCAAGGTCGACCGTCGATCAGTTAGAGTTTACACCCTGAAGTACGACAGGACACCCTCATTTACTTATTGAGAATATCTAGCTGTACCCAGCTGTGCTGTGGGACAATTTGTCATTCGATGAAAGAAGAATATCTCGCAGTTGAGCAACGCACACTTTACCTGTTCCAGCGTAGCAATAATCTTGCTTTCTCTGCCCAATTTCAAGTACATTTCCTTTTATTTTTATTTTTATTTTTATGGCTATATCTGTCAGCTGAATAACTAATATCTTGGCTCATTCGAAGTGTGGAACCTGTGAAACAGGAGTACAGGTTGCCGGAGAAAGAGTGATCAATCTTCATGGCCTGAACTTCGAAACTCGCGATGGAGATAGACAGAGTAAACCAATCTTTCATGAACTTATTTTGTCTTTGCAGTCTTCAGCCTCGGTTTGGCATTTCATGGGTCCTGAATAACCTTATTCATAGCGAAAGACAGGCATGGACAGATGTCACCATCACTTACATCAGTTAGTTCTTCTCCTCTAGTTTCAACTATGTTCTTGAACACTATTACCTAGGATGCTTCACCCATAACAAGCAGCTCTCTTTTCACATGCTATCCATTTACTTCCTATTTTTGATTATCTTTACAGGCAAGCTGCGACCTTAGACGGAGTTGAATGATATCATTATGCTGTCCATAGATATTAACTTTTTATCATTTTGCTTGTGGACAGATTCCTTATTTACCAAAAATGCCTAAGTGAATATCCTATTTAATCTCATACTTTCATCGATTTTATCGGATGTGAGTGGCCTCTTGTTTGCAGGATGCTAGCTCGAGTAGGACGGGAGCTAGCTTTCGTCAAAGTCTGACAGGACTTCAGTCGGTTAGTCTACAATAAGGTCTTGGGGCCTACAGCTGCAACTGTAATGAAATTGCATGCAAGTGAAAGGTTTGCACCTTGTACTTACAACCACTCTCTTGATGGGAAAAACGTTAGATAGATAACTCTCTCTCTTTCTCCCTCTCTGAATATATATATATATATATATATATATATATATATATATATATATATATATATATATATATATATATATATATATATATATATATATATATATATATATATGTGTGTGTGTGTGTGTGTGTTGTGTGTGTGTGTGTTTGTGTATATATATACTTTCAGAGAGGGAGAAAGAGAGAGAGCTATCAAACGTTTTTCCCATCCTATATATATATAATATATATATATATATATATATATATATATATATATATAAAGATATATGCCATGAAGGAAAAATAAACGAAGGAGGTCTGCAAGATCTTTCGAGGTCTCTGCTCAGTAAAGGACGCTTAAAGTCGAAAGATCTTGCAGACCTCCTTCGTTTATTTTTCCTTCATGGCATATATCTTTTTTATTTTATGGATT
>NC_061108.1:69283614-69318614 GCF_015104395.2 Macrobrachium nipponense
ATATTGGATAAAAATAAGAAGTTGGTTTTCATTGAATGCTAGAAAATTCCTTGAATGGTAAACTGAAGCTTACTGGGATTACCCAGACACTGACTTGTTAAATGGAAATAACAGTGACAGTAACTAATGCAAAGCTGAGATTTTCATCTTCTTGGTTACTATGTGATCATTGATAGCAAACAAATGGACATGAATGTACATTTGAGACCTACTAGATTTCATAAGCTATTTTTCTTCCTAGCTATTCTTCTCTGTTTCTTTCCTAAATTTACAAAATTTCTGACCATTTCAGAATTTTTTATAGGACCAGTAGTATTTACTTAGCTACTGAACTCTGGCACCATTGCCGTAGGCAGTATTCAGGAAATGGGAGCATTGTGTCTTTAGTCACGGTCTACGTTCACCGCCTGTGACTTCTTTTTGTCCAGTGCCAAGATCTGTGAATGTTCTTCGCCAAGAAATGGAAAGCTCAAGGGATTTTAGTGAAAAGCTTTATAACGTTTGTTTTAACGTACGAAAATACAATTTCTTGGAGTGTTTGTGGAAATTTCATGCTGAAGTTCGTAATTGTGTTAATAAACAGATACAAACACTATAAGACAAAAGATAAAGGGACAGTAAAGAGGCATAATGATTTTCCATCATTAATAAATGAACATTAATTTACTGGTAATGTTCTTGTCAATTATATTTATACTGCAGTTGCCTTTATTGCCTCTAAAAATGGAATGATCTAGATAACTGTCAGGTGGCCCACGAAGAATATTTTGATGCTTAACATTGTTAATACCAACCGTGATATTTTGCTGGATTGTAGCTTTCAGTTTTTAGCAGTTTTGTTATTTTGTAAACTTGTCATCACTTGCCATAATCTGTTCGCTCGTTGGCTGTATCCACTGTAATTGCTTTTCCTTATTTGGATGTTAATTACCTAGGAAGTTAAAAGGTTATCCTTAGCAACGAACAATGTAAGATGTTGCTGTTCATCGCACGCTGTTTAGTTCGTATTTTACTGAAGGGATTCTAATGTCAATTCTATTGTGTTCATGAATCAATACATCTAAGCTCCATTTTGTTGACTACATACCCAGTATTCCAACGCTCGGATCCATTAAGATGAAAAGTTTTTTTTAAACATGTAAAGTCGTGACTTCAGTTACATGAAATTAAGGGAGAAGTATGTAGTTGCTCTAATAGACCTGAAGGTATTATTCTAAACGAGTTTTCTCATTTTGTTGCTTGTTTATTTCAAATTGGTGGACATTTCTCACTATGATCACTATGACTATTATATTCATAAGACTTTAGCAAATGTTGATTATTGTTTCCATCCTTTGGAGAATTAGACTACTAGACTACTAGAGGTATTCCATGGCGCATTGCTATATAGGCAGTAGCAGTGTCGAACCTCTCCCCAAGGTTTCGCAGCAGGAAAAGGTGACTTCATTTATGAAGTATAATTCTCTAAATTTGAGAGAACTTTCTTCACGAAGTGGTTTTCTTATATATATATATATATATATATATATATATATATATATATATATATATATATATATATATATATATATATATATGTTTATATACATTGCGCCAACGTTTGTATTCCAAGTGATACCTATTTATCAGTGATTAAAATAAATTTTTTTTATGAATAATATGTATAACATCAACAGCTATAAGAATGTATATATATATATATATATATATATATATATATATATATATATATATATATGTGTGTGTGTGTGTGTGTGTGTGTGTGTGTGTGTGTGTGTGTGTGGCTTCATTTATGAAGTATAATTCTCTAAATTTGAGAGAACTTTCTTCATGAAGTGGTTTTCTTATATGTATATATATATATATATATATATATATATATATATATATATATATATATATATATATATATATATATATGTATATATAAGAAAACCACTTCGTGAAGAAAGTTCTCTCAAATTTAGAGAATTGTACTTCATAAATGAAGCCACTATAATATATATATATATATATATATATATATAATATATATATATATATATATATATATATATATACATATATTATATATATATATATATATATATATATATATAATATATATATATAATATATATATATATATATTAAACATTCTTATAGCTGTAGATGTTATGCGTATTCATAAAAAATGTATTTTTTTAATCGCTGATAAATAGGTATCACTTGGAATACAAACGTTGGCTTAATGTATGACACTACAGTTATCTTTGCAATCTTTTCAGAGTGAAGATGTTTCTCATGTTATGATAGCTATCAGAATCTAACGAATTTCGAAGTCCATATGAAGCTAACCGTTAAATACTATCATGAGAAACTTGGACGATTGATGTGCGCAACCCTCATTCCTTCTCTAGACCTTCTTCCTTCCCTTGCTACCTTTGCCTTTCACATCGAGGACCTTCTGACGATCTCTTCATTTCGTAGCGCCAGCTGTTGTCAGTTTGAAGGCCAGATTCGTTGTCTGTAAGTCAAGAAAATATTTCTTAGTTTTAGGCCACTTTGCCTCAAGGCGGATAAAAATAATGAAGTCGGGTCTCCGTGGCTATTTCGTGGTGCAGGGAAGAAAGTTTGATCGAAGTGTATTTCTTTCGTTTCGTGTGTGTTTATCGAATGGGCTGGGAAGACGTTAAATCGAAGGTTTTAGCATGAAATCCTTTTCATGTGATGCTTGGAATGGGGTCTTTAGGTAAGAAATAAAAGAAGGTGGAAAGTTTTTTAAGGGATCCCTTCATCTCATTTTGCACTATGAGCTCGTTTCTTTATCGCTTCTTGCTCCTTCTTTCTCTCTTCGCCACATGACGGCTGAGTGAAATATCAGCTTTGGAAAGTAGAGAAAATTTTAATTGTACCCTGTTTTGTAAGGACACTTGCAACCGTGTTAGTTTCCTTATTGGAAGGACAACATACAAAATCTAATTTCCGTACCACGCATGTCGTTGTATGTCGTGTCTTTCGTCATGATTCTCATTCGAAAGCCATTTAATACACGTTCTATTTCTGGTTCCTAAGCGCTCACGCCACAAACAGTTGCAGGCACATTACACTATTTGTGAGGCGCAAAGCTTTATTCTCTTGTTTACTTTACTCATTTTTTAGTTTAGCTTTACTTTATGGTACTTCAAAATGTCTATTTTAATTCTTATCCTTTTCTGTAACAATAGCAACCCCGAAAAATGAAAATTTTTTCTAAATTAGATATAACACAACATTTCTACTTTACTTTTAACCCCCCAACCCCCTTCATTTCTTTTTCTTTATAAGTGAGGCAGAGTCGTGCTACTTGGCTTCGACGTCCATCGCTTTCCAGGTTAAGAACATTCTTAAGTTGGTGGGCTCTCCTCATATATCCCCCCAGTTTTCTGTTTGGAGATTTCAGTGTCTCTAAATTTATGTCGGTGTCCACCTGGGGTGAGTGCTGTGCCTGGAGGCTTCTTCTTGAAGACTGAGGGCCCAACAGCAGAACCTACCGGTTCAGAGGAGGTTCCTTCCAAATCATTAGATTCAGAGACGAAGGCTCCTCGAACATTCCATGTTTATCACCTTTCTTGACTAGCCGTCAATATTGGAGAAAGTGTTTGCGCGCGCGCACGAGTGCTTGAAAGCATTCGTGTGTTTGTTGGTATCTGGTTAATAGTGTTTACTTTCGAAGAGCTTCAGTCCGTTAATGGGACGTCAAGCTTGCCATCGCTGGAAGTGCTCCTCTGTTGTCCTGTCGCTTTTCTAATTATTATTAATTTTGTTGCTGCTATTGGAATGATAAAATATTGTTGTCTGCTTATTAGTATTGATAGTAATGGTATTTATATCACTAGTATTACTATTATTACAGCGCTGTTTTAGTTTCGTTCATGTTATCATCTCTCATTTGCGGACAGGGTCAGGTATTGTAGTCATTTTTTTTTTTATTTTAGCGCTTAATCGAAGGAGCGGAAAAATGACTGAATGTGCTCTCATATATCTTTGTGCAATTGCAATGGTCTGCACATTACCGGGAGACATAAGAGACAAAGGTCAGGAACATCTTAAGCCATGAACTTGCAACTGGTTGTTTGCTATGCAACTAATATTGTGCTCTCAAGCTGTGGCAATTTAACGATTAAAAGTTAAATTTTGAATGGATTTTTTTTCTTTAAAAGAATAAGGATCTACTAATAAAGACGAAGAAGGAAGAAGTGATAAGCAACACAAAAGTGTAAATGGCCATTTTTAGGCTTCTTAAGATTTGTCAGCATAAACTATTTTCATGCCGAAATTTGATGACTGCCTCAGCCCTGATAATTGATATCGAATGGGATTTAACTATTCTACTTGGTCGTTTTGAGAAGGTGCTACTTATTCACTTCTCGCAATTAAGCCTAAAATGACTCAGCCTACAGGTTGTTGCTGTTGGTATTGCTCTCCAGATGTTTCTTAACGATAAAAATAATTTTCAGCTTATGATACTCAACTTTTGTGATTAATCTGAGGAGTCTGAGTCAGTGAGGCATCCTGATCTCCCTCCGCACGAGTTAATAATTTGAAAAATGAAAGTTTGTTCACTTTAGTGTATATCCATTATGCCCTATAGCCTTTTTGTTTTATAAGCAAAGCAAATTATGTACAGCAATGATGTAGCTTCATGATATAGTTTAACGATTTGCGCCAAATTTGTGGAATAATATCAGCTTTTACTGAACTGTTCCTATGTATTGTGTTGAGTATCTTGAGCGGCGAGAGGCAGTCATTTTTCATTGTTGTTTACACTGAGGTATGAATTTAGTGAAGTAAGAGAAGCGGTAAAAAAGGCTATACTATTTTGATTGCAACTTCAGGTAATAGAATTAAGCAGCGGAGGATAATTCAGTTTCTTCTTTTAAAATGAACATTTTAAACAGAAGCGAAGTTGTTGTTGGCGGCTGTTCTTCTTCGTACGCAAGTGCATTCCCTTTATCTTTTCATGGAATTATATATTTCTTTTCCAAGTGTTGGCCTGAAACATAGGGATATATCTTGAGCTTTTGTAATTAAATTTTATTGCCGAAAACTCTGAGGAGAAGAGAGACAAGAAACATGACAGAAGTTTACTGCCTAGTTGTCGGGCGGGCATTGAGAAATTGGCATTATCAATTTTTAGCCAAGCACTGAAAGCATTGACGAGACAATGAAGATGGAAGGTAGCGTTGCACGATAACCATCCCCTGTGGTATCAGGGGTCCCCCTGGCCCCTGGGTCCTGAGCCATGCTCTTGTGACGCATGATATGGGACTTGTTCCCTATTGGCTCATTTCTTACCACGTGAAATCAAATTACTCAAAGGACTTTTCTCATCTTTTAAGCGAATGCATTTATCAGCGAGGGCAGCTTTATATCATTTGTTATGCAAAGAATAATCTGGATTCAGTTAAACCATATTCTTGCCATTGCTTGGCGCCATTCGTAACGCCTCAAGACCGGATGTCCTTGATCACTTAAGCTATGTTACCCCCTACCCACCTCTCGCTCTGTGAAATTAATGACGTTGAGATACTCAGTTTTTAATAAAATCTTTTAGTTAGACTTCGAAACTTTACTATTGGGTAAAAAATTATCTTTTTAACTGATCGGTACACAAGCTTTCTATTACTATTGTAAACTTTGTCCTGTCAGAAGAAAATGAGACAATGGGAAGCTTTAAATTGATATAGTTTTCCCATGTAGAATGTCGCAATATTTAGGCTAAAATCAACTTACAAATCGCTCTGTGGATGTGTTTTGGTGCCCGAAAACTCTCCAAAGAATATTTTTTTCAAGGAATAGGAATATTGAACGGCTGTCGCCTTTTGGGGGAAATGACCGCGATTACTTTACTCTGTTCATGTTGTGAAACTCTGAGTGACTTCTAGAGCTTCCAGGCGAGAAATTCCGAAGAGGATTCCCCAGATGGAGAGCGCTTTTGTTGTGATGGAGACGTTCCTGGTGAGTTTGTCTTATCGTTTTGTTATCAGAGTGACCCGACTGTTAACTTTGCAGCTAAAGCAAGCTGACGTCACAGCATCGAATGTGTGTTGCCAAAAAAAAAGAAGATATTAATAATAAATAAAAAGTAAACCTTAGTTTGTAACTCCTCACATGTAAAAAAAATCGTTTTTTTTTCTTACGTAATTTAAATCTTATCAACGCCTTCGAGAAACCATTGTAGTATATTACTGTGTATATGTTCTAACACGAGAAAGCTCAGCGTTGAAGATTGCAGGCCTTTTTGAAATTCAGCTGTTGCTTGCAGTGCTGCTGAGAGGTTACCAGAGGTCACTCGACACCAAAGACTGATGAACCTCCCATTGCTCCTTTACCGGGATTCTCTCTCTCTCTCTCTCTCTCTCTCTCTCTCTCTCTCTCTCTCTCGATAAGTATTTTGTGTACGTTTGGTAGTTTTCCTGTAATTTATCGCCTCAATGAAGAAGCAGATGACATTCAGCGACAATGATTGCTCTTTCTTGAAATTTTTATCCCTCTTTGATTTTTCTTTGCTTCACCATTCAATGAATTTGCCTAGCGGATCTTAAAACATTACCCTATAGCAATACAAATGTTTTTTCAGTTTTATTTGAGATCTGCTGATTCCCTGATTATGATTTGTTCAATTATTGCGATCGCCATATATAATAATTTATATTTAACTATAGTACTCAGCATATAGCACATTACTATTATTATTATTTTGGTAAAAAACCCCTCTTTTAGGCAAATACTATTAAAGAGAATGGCAGAATTAAACGAGTTGATTTTATATAGTTTTTTTCTATTTTTCTTATAATCCGCTGTCTGGTTCTGCAGTGTTTCTGAGTAACTGGACAATATTCATATTGGGAAAATCTGAAAATTATAAAGATGCTGAAGGTGATCTTTTACATTATTATTTTATTTTAATAAAATAAAAGATTACCTTCAGCATTTTTATAATTTTCAGAAATACCCAATATGAATATTGGCCAGTTACTCAGAGACATTACTGAGCCAGAGAAGCGGATTATAAGAAAAATAGAAAAAACAATATATTAAATCAACTCGCTTAATTCTGTCATCCTCTTTAACAGTATTATTATTATTATTATTATTACTATTATTATTATTATTATTATTATTATTATTATTATTATTATTATTATTATTATTATTATTATTATTATTATTATTATTATTATTATAATTATTTTTTATTATCATTTGATATATAGATTATTCTAATTTCTAAAATGTTTATTGTGCATGACCACAAAATGTTCTGCATTGCCTATCTTCCCTTATCAGGAGGGACTTCGCATGCTCCCTAAGACATCTGTATTTTAGTTTTGCAGTTGAATTGGAGGAAGGCTGTTCAATATAAACATAATTACGTCTTAGAACGTGCTTGTTTGTTTTTGTACGACCTGAGAAGGCCTCAGGAACGTTTACTGTAGTTGCTTTGTGGTTTATGGTTTTCGTTACTAGTACCAGAGTTATTTTTGAGACTCTTACTTGGGTTTCTTCCTTACTTCTTTCATATGTTCCAGAGTTCTCCAGCTATGCTGCTCACATGTCATTCTTTTGGTCTCTTTCAAATCACCACCGCGGTCATTCAGAGTCCGGAAACTGACCGTAGATTTGCTTTTTTGGGACTCTGTTTCTTCTAATGACTTCGCTTTGTTTTCTGTGAAAGATCATTCCAAAGAGGTAGTTACTGACACGTACTTGGAATGATGCAAACTATTCAGTTGCATTTATACCGGACTCAGTCATAACGACTGAAGTTTAATGGAATATTGTAGTTACTTACAATAATTAGTTACATAATATTATTCATTTTGTGATGTATATTGTATGCTATTACTATTATTTGAAAATCTTATCAGAGAATTGTTTTTTTCTCGTTTTTTCTGTTTCTGCATCAGTTTTTTTTCTTATTTTTACCTAATAGCAAGGCAAATACAGTGTAGTTTGTTCACCAGTCACGATTCTGTACATCACTAATCTTTTTGATATTTTTTCTGTTGTAACGTCTTATTGATGGGTTAAAGACTCACAGTCAAAGAGACTGCACTATTTTGCATGTTTCTTCAACTGGTAAAAGCTACTCTTTTGAAGGTTGGTTACGCATTTTGTAATATCTTCTCGCCTCGTCATAAACCTCAAGCAGTTGAACACTTACATTATAAATCTAAAGGTTTTCATGCTGTCTTAGAGATGCTTTTTCATTTTTTTTTTTTAAGGTCACAAAGATATAATTGACATGCCTTCACTAACAGATACTGTTTTCATGTGCTAAGTCTTGTCACTGTTTGTTGTAAGACCAGACTTGAGATTGATTCCCTCCAAGTGCTGTTTATAGTGAAGGATGTTATTGACGTCTTCCATTAAACACTGTAGCTCTCGTAAAGTTCATCATAGACTTCAATCAGGTCAAAATGCTCTTTAGTTTCGTGTCTTAGTTAAGGAGACCCAAATAGTACCAAGGCACCTCTGATTTTGTTTTTGTCTTCCGACAGCACTTATTTGATGTTAAATCGACAAGTAGTTTCTTGTCATTTGGCGCCTTTAAAATGCTAAGGAAGGTCTTGCCCCTTTACCATTTTGATAAATTCTAGGGAAATTCGCCACCTTTCTGTACGGTGTAGATGAGAGGAGCGTCGTCTGAATTCGCAGTAGTGGCGGTGTGTGATGCCGAGAGAGATGTAATGTTGCACGTGTCTACACTGTATGTTGTCATTGTGAATCAGAGACTGCCCGAGGTCTAATACTGATATTATTGGCATTAAACAGGTGGGAATCCTTTCGTCTCTTTATGAGTAGATGTTACAAAGCATGTGTTGATATTATGCTCTAATCGATTTTAATCGTGAGGATAATGATTCAGTTCTATGTTAGTCGAGTGTATTTACTTTTCAGTTTCCTTTGTTCACTCGTGACGGAAGTCCTCGTCGTCTCCATGTTCGACTGTGATTTGAAGAGAGATGCTCTCGCCAGTTTCTCTCTGAGGGTTGAAGATGTTCCCTCAGAGTCTGAAAGGCCTTGCTTTCTCCAATGTTTCAGCAGCGTCTAGAGACTGTCTTTTTCATTGTTTTATTTTTATTGCTAGGATTTTTGTTGGCATTCATCTATAAATACTGTTACGACTATTATTATTACTGTAGGTCCATTCAGCATTGGTGCTCAAGGTGTGCTCGAGTTATGTTGTGTAATAATGCTTTTCCATCAACAATTTCACAGCCCTCTCTCATCTGTTTTCATTTCATCAGTGCACATGCAACAGATATATACATTCTGGTTTCATTGTTGTTTTCATTATGATGCAAAGAGATTATGAGTTTATAAATGCAATTCTTATTGTAGGTAAGTGTTCAGCATTCTGTCTGTCTAGCCAATGTTAAAAATCTGAATGCCCATCTAGTGAATGCCAGAGCGAGGAAGATCATTATGCTCGCGGAGAGCAAGCAGCTTTCAAAGGGTATTTTCTTCAGAGTGAGCACACTGTACCCAATTGCTGCTCCTTTCACAAATATCGATGTCTTTCGAAAATCAGGGTAGTTGAAGACTATTTGATAGTCTACTGTGGCCAGAAATACGAGTTTCCTTAATGGATTGGAATATTTTACGAAAATTTTGTACTATCTGTAGTATTGCATAAAGTTAGCCTAGCATATGAATATTTTGTTTTCTATACAAGTAATTCCTGTGCAACTACGTGGATTGCTTTCTCTTCAAAAGCAATGCAGTCACAGACTTTTTACTCTAAAATTTTGTGAAGCATGCTCTTAACATCTTGTTATTTAACTGAACTGGTAATATAGGTGCTTAAGAAAAAAAATACAAATTACAAGTAAGGATTAATTTAGGTAAAAAATATATCGTTATCAATGTCGATTATTTTGCTCTTGACTTTTGAATAAGAGGCATTGATTCCCCACTCCCCGCCTCTCTCTCTCTCTCTCTCTCTCTCTCTCTCTCTCTCTCTCTCTCTCTCTCTCTCCGAGGGGATATCGAATTGTTCCTGCCACGACCTATGTCACGTCCACACCCAAAGCATCTTAGGAAACCATGACGGAGGTCTGCAACATTTGACCAGTTTACTTATACGAATCTATTTTTATTTGTAAAAACAGTAGTAGGATGTATGTTATGAGGCGTGAAAAACACTTAGAGCAATTTAGTAATGGTTAAGAAAGCAGTAGTTTTTGAGCACTTCGACTCACCATGAGTAGTGCAGGTACATACATTGTCAGTCCAAGATGCATTCCACAAAGGGTTTAAAGAAAGAAAGAATGAAAAAAAAACCCTCTGGACACGTAATTTTTTGCATGTCTACAAGTAGTTCCGATTTGAAGTTTGAGGATCTATTTAGATTGGTAATATTTTTTTTACTACTTTCCAAGGCTCAACTAAAAGGACATTTTCACAGGATTCAATTTCCCCATATGCATTTTCCTGTAACGTTATATTTACATTTCCATAAGAATACTGTTTATCCTTTCCATATATATACAAAACAATTTCATAATGCTTTATTTTGATTTAATTTTAGTATTCTGTAGGAGGAAACTATTGTGCCGGCTTTGTATGTCCGCCCGTCCGCACTTTTTGCTGTCCGCCCTCAGATCTACAAAACTACTGAGGCTAGAGGTCAGCAAAATGTAATCTTGATCATCCATCCTCTAATCATCAAACATACCAAATTGAAACTCTCTAACCTTAGTAGTTTTTATCTTATTTAAGGTTGAATTTAGTCATGGATCGTGCATCTGGGGGCACTTTCCGGAGGCATGGGACACAACCTAACTCTACCGTATCTGGTGAGCAGCTGAAACGCTACCGGTTATTAAGCTAATTATTTTATACAGCATTGTGCGTTGTACAGAAAACTAGATTATGCAGAAGAAAATTCTGCACATTTTTAGTTGTATTTCCTAAGTTTCTTCTTATAGAACTTAGTGTACCACAGGAACACCTTTTTGTCCACCTGACAGTGTCGTTAACGGCGAAAGAGATGGCACCACTGGCCTGTTGGATCGATTCTGTTCATTGGTGTCACGTCCAAATAAAGTCAGTCTTTTGTGACTGAAACTGAAAGTTGTGTGTTAGTAAATAACGGAGGATGGCTAGAAATATTTTCGATTGCTTGTGACTTCCCTTATATATATATATCAGAGAGTTATGAATCTTGGTTTCCTCGCCCTTAACCTTCATTATTGTTCTGCAAAGGCTTGATGGAATTCTGTTTATAATAAACATTCTTTAGTGAGCATTTAAAAAACTTCATTCCGCACTAACAAACCAGTTGTTTTACAACTTTACAGGGCCAGGAGTAGAATATAAAATCTTGATACTGAGGCAAAAACAGTAAAGGCAAAGGGGAACTTTGGCTTACTCGTTAATGAACTTCTAAATGACTGAAAAAAATATTGAAAGTTGTGAGAGCAGACTTTTACGGCTTAAGATAAGTACCTTTCATTGAGAAATAGTTAAATCTGACATGATAAAAATGTTTGTACATGACATTGTGATACACTATAATGGTCTACCAAATTAACGAATGAAGTTACAAGGTTCAATTAATGAGGTAAACAAGCAAGTCATGATGTAACAGGGTCGCGTACTCCTCTTCACAATGGGTTTGGCTTACGTGACGCTAAAGTCAACGAAACCTGACTATTTAGAATCAATCCCTCGTTCAAAACTGTGGAAGCGAAAGGATGCTTGCGTTTTCGGCATTCAGAGCTAAAAATATATTCAGAAGAATAAGGACACGTGTATTATTAAAAACAAAAAAGTTAAAACGTAGAACAAATGATGTAATGAAAACTATAAACGACGACCAACAAATCACACTAATTGAGGGCCATAGAATGGCCTCTGAATATGGAACGAGAGATGTTATTGGTGACGATAATGGATAAGGGAGGTGGCTTTATGGCTTATCTCAATTGGTGTATGTACATTTGTTCGTTTTTAAATTTGGCTTCACATGACCCCTCCCTCATCCACCAAAGCCTCAGAAAATTGAATGTTCTTTAGTTCACATCTGAATGATGGTGGCTTCGGTGGCCTTTCGGATGATTTATTGCCGTTTGTTACTAAAAACACTTTGTGATTCCATGAGTATTTGCGTCTTTAGCAGACAATAAATAATCATAAGTTTATTCATTTTGGAAGTTAAATTGCCATTCATCATTGTCAGTCTGTCTATAGATAAATTGATGAGGAGATAATTATGAGAAGAACCTACAGCTAAAATGATTGAAGACTGTACGCCTGAAAAGGAGGTTGTTTGTTCTTGAAGGAAGGGCGTTTTCTTGAATTGTTCACCTTGTTTTACCTATAAAAGGATTTTATAGAAATGTAATTTCCTTTTATGGGACAGGACGTGAAAAGTGAAGAGGACTTCACCTGGTCTCATGCACCATTACACCAACTTTATTTATAGGCTAAATTTCATAGCTTACCTGGGGACAATTGTTAAAACGCTATTCTCTCTCCCCCCCCCCCCATCTCTCTCTCTATCTCTCTCTCTCTCTCTCTCTCTCTCTCTCTCTCTCTCTCTCTCTCTCTCAAGAAGCAAGCTAGATTAAGTATACCGATTCTGATATCTGAATTTATGATGTGCTTAACAAACGTAAAGTTAGCCTTCGAAATATCATATAATTCTTGGATATTTTTCAGCTATTGTTCTTATCTTTATTTGCTTTTAATCGCTGGAATCTCTGATCCTGTGATTAAATAGCTTACGTGCTTCAGCTTGATCAAGGAAGAACACATTCTCAGATTGGCCAGTCTTTCTCAGCTACTCTCAGGTACTTGGTCAGATAAATTTTCTTTGTATAATCATACTTTCTTTGACAGAGTTTCCACCTAAAAATCGTTCTTGCATTTAGTGTTCGAGCTTGTTTGTTCTTTCCATAAAAGGTTTAAATTGTCTAGAGCCATTCTTTGAGAACCTCTGGATTTATAAATCCTATATACTTTCACACACACACACAGAGTGAGAGAGAGAGAGAGAGAGAGAGAGAGAGAGAGAGAGAGAGAGAGAAAGAGAGAGAGAGAACTTCTTCATTTGCCTCGAGAGACTTCTAGGGGTCAAATCTCTATTTCTTTGAGCTTATAATTTTTTGAAACTTACATACTTTGAGAACCTTTTTTTTTTTTTTTTTTTTTTTTTTTTTTTTTTTTTTGTACAGTTAAGTAAAAAATTGTACATAATTGTACAGTAAGTTCCAGAAGTGAAGCAACAAATTTCAGAGGCTTTCGTTCGAAATTCACTAACTGACAACTACAACACCTCGCTGAAAAACTCATTTTTTTTCTACAGTGAAAGCTCTATCAAGCAAAATAAAGCTATATGATGCACAAATATCAAATCTATGATATTTATAACAATCATAAGAAAAAATTACCGTAATAGTAATTATTTTAAAGTATAGTAATTACTTCAAACAATAGAAACGAAACATAGGATGTAAAGGGAAAATCTCCGCAACATTAATCATACTCAACCATGAATGCACCTAGATTCAACAAAGAAGTTGGGTGTGGTTGGTAGTTCTGATTTTAGCTTTTAGGACCGAGCATAAAACACCATCTTCGAAAAAGGCTCTAACTGCTGCTGCTACCTTCAGGTGACTAGGCCAAGTTCCGGGCATAGCAAGGCTTACAATGCAGGGCCACTGTCTGTTATTTAATTAAGCAAAGATAGAACCATTAGGACCGACACTGGGACCTGTCCTCGCACCTGGGAAACAGACTCGCTATATAAAAATTAAAAAAGACGGTCGCAAGCATCCAGAACGCCCGTAAAATCACCACATGGTCAAGTAGGGAGACGACAGACCCCAACAACCTCCCCCCCATTCTTCTACCTCTACCTCTACCCACAATCCTAACTCCACCTTTTTCACTTCAACCCTTTACCTCAAGTCTTCTATTCATATTCCAACCGTGAACTTTAAGACTGAATATATATATATATATATATATATATATATATATATATATGTATATATATATATGTATATTGTATATATATATGTAGTATATATGTATATATATATATACATATACACACACACACACATATATATTATATATAATATATATATATAATAATTATATATATATATATATATATATAAAGAACTCATAAATTTCTGTTGTACAATAATGCTTGACTGGATCGAACTGATTACTGGTTGTCCGTGGAAATATGAATTTGGGTGATATCACTTTCTTATGATACGCCCACTTACGCAAATTCATATATAATATATATATATATATATATATATATATATATATATATATATATATAAAGAAGCACCCGAGCATGACCAATAGGCTTAGTGCTCGATTCTTAAAACAGGCCTCTGGTTATTCCTGACTAGAGAGAGAGAGAGAGAGAGAGAGAGAGAGAGAGAGAGAGAGAGAGAGAGAGAGATACTCGAATTAAAATAATGCTCGCCAAGCATATTCACACTCCAGATCATATGGAGAAGAATAGTCTCACTCATGCACTGAAAAAAAAAGGTGGAACCTACGAAAATACTTGTTTGATGCAATTCCACATGCAAAATTTGCACAATTGAGGAATTCGATGAAATTGTTAACTAACAAGCTGGAGGATATATTTCCTTGATTCTTGAATAGGCCTAACCATGTAGCCAATGCTAAACGTGCATATAACTTGGACTTAGTTTTTTTTTTTCACTTCAACTTGAGTCTTATTTATATTTCATTTAATCAGATGCTAAACTTCTTTGTGCTTTATCAAAAGAAATCATAATAACTTTCGATATAACGCTATAAAAGTAGAAAGTTAATTTACAAATCATTTTAGGCCAATGCTTATGCACCCGGTTCCTGCTGCCACTCAATGGTGAACACTTGATATCACACGCTGAGAGCCGCAGATGTTTCTATGGCGAAAGTTTTTTTTTTCTTTTAATAAACAATTATTGAACTAACATTGATCATTCACTGGGGAAATACTTTCTGTGCTTCTATAGTTAATCACTGATACGTATTATCAGGCAAAGAGGATGACAATAATGGGAATAAAATATACTAACTGGCAACCCCACGAGTTTCTAAAGAAGTACGATCAATTCTGAAATTTGTCGCTTCACTTCTGGAACTTACTGTACAAGGTACCCAAGAAGTAGCGATATATCATACACAAAACACAAACTTAGTGTTTATGAACCTTATTGATTATGTGAATTTGGAGTTTTTATATGTTTAAAATCCACTTTGAGAGATGTTGGTATTTATAAATCCATTTTAGCTTGAACTATGTTAGTTATTGAAATCCTTACTTTAAGAGGCGTGGAACATAGTAGTCGTCCGTGAAGGTATTCCGGAGATTTGATTTCTACTTTGACAACTTTGAGGTTGTATGTCTTGATTGTTTTGAGAGTCTCAGGTACTTGAATCGCAGTCATTGTGTGTTGGTGACCGTAAATCCTGTTTTCTTCGGGATCGATTTAATGTTATTAAACAGATGAATCCTTTCAGATCTTTAGGTTAATCTTAAGCTGTGAGTTTTTGCTGGTTTAAAATGTAAAGACTCGGTGGTACTGGATGAGAACTTTTGGCTATTTATGGCCCCTCCCTTCCGTATGAGAGGCTATTGGTTTATTACCCCTACTTTTAAGATATCAAACGCTTCAGTCCGTCTCTCCTAGAGAGATTCTGAGTATTTATTTCCTTCTCTAAGGGACCTCTTTTGTCTAAAAACGTTTTGATACATGTGAGATTTCAGTTGTATTAATCCATTTTACTTTGAGATGGTTTAGAATGCTTCCATACTACTCATTTTGAGAAGTGTCAGGTGTAGAATTGCTGAGATTTATGGCATATGAATGTCAGGAAGCTTGAGAACTTTTGTCTTCCTCGGAGGGTTTCTGGTGTTGAAGTCTGAACTCACACCGAGTCGTTTTGGGTGAATAAATCTTACCCGAAGAAGTTGGTGGTCTTTTGTCGGTTTTAGAAACTCTTGACATTCACATTTTATTCATGAGACTGGGCTCAGCGTTCATTTCAGATTTATCTATATTTAACACTTAATTTGTTGTATATAACAGATAGCATAAGTTAAAATGATGCAACAAAGAGAGTTTGATTCAGAGCTTGAATTTGATACTTTTTCTCATTTTTTAAAAATCCACATAAGACCGTTCATTCACCTTTGCTAACACTTACAAAGTTGATATAGCAGCAGTTTTTAATAATGCATAAATTTCAAATTTTAGACCCCAAGTCTTATTTCTCTAAGACAATTCATATCATGCTCAATGCCAGAGCTTTTTCAACATCGGTCTCCAGCTCTGTAGAACAAAGAAGCGTTGCTGTAACCCGCCTCACGTACTTTTTTCATAGATATTTTCAGGGTCTAAACGGAATTAATAGTCTCTCTCTCTCTCTCTCTCTCTCTCCCTCTCTCTCTCTCTCTCTCTCTCTCTCTCAATGATCATGTCCGATGTTTTATGTAAGCGTATGCCAGTCTGTCAGCTTACTGAACACGTTCATGATAAAACGGAATGCAGTCAAACTTTGACCAACAGGCTTGCCACCGAAATTGGTGGAAGGGAAAGTCCGCTCGCCGTTGGTTGCGTGAATCTCTGGTGGGACGGGTGAAATTCCTCGATATTTTAGTTGAGAAAGTTCGTATGATTATCCGCCAAGTAATCTCATCCTTTGAGTTCAAGTCTCATTAATCAGTGAAGAAAAAACAGATAGAGATTATGAATATTAGGAAATGTTAGAGACAGATATAATCATTCACCATTATGAAATCTTTTAACACATATGACGGGTATATTTAGAAATTGGCAGAAAATTATTGTTTACATTTTTCTTTTATTGATTGCATCGTTATCATAGCTTTAACTGGACTAGAACAACTGTCTGGTTTTCAGTGGAATTCCCCGCCTAAGTTTCACGCCAGCATGAAATTTCGTCGACAAAAACTTTAACCTTCGGACCCGGTGTGACCATGGTACTGAACTTCAGCCACGCTGAGGGGCACAGGTGAAAATGTCATGGCTGTCAGGTTAATATGACCCTTTCGCGAGGCGAAGGTCGTTCAAGGTTTTGGTGTCACATAAAGGATAACTGATATTTGCCAAATGTATGAATGATGATTTAATTTCAATAAACTCAGAAGCGGGCAACGCTGTTCGTTTAGGAGGTTAATTTTTTATTTTTTCTTGGCGTTGTTCCCATTTAATATTGTTTTCTGGCGAATATCCAAAAGGGATGACATTCACGCCTTTATTTTGGCAGTAATTTTCGTTATTTTGAACAGAGGGACCCTTTTTGAGACCTTATTAATGTTATATTTGTTTCTTGCCGTACCACCTTCTTACCTGCAGTAGATATCCTTCAGAGTATTTTATTTGATTTTGTTGTTTCTGCCTCCAATACTGTGGTTGTTGTCCCTATTGCCAGGAGTTTCGGGTATACCACGTTATCTACGGCGGTTGTTGCCTGAAAATGATCAATGATGCCTACAATATTTTTACATCAACAGAAAGCCCACATTATTGGTTTAAGCAAAGTGCAAGATACTTTCAGGGAAATACAGAGTGAGTACAGTGTAAAATCGTCGTTTCAAGTATTACCAGAATGTCTTCCGCTTTCAGAGATCATATGGATATTTTCTTTCAGGAAACAGTGCGTGAAGGATCCCATGTGGTGTGCACTTGTCTAGGAACCAGGTCTGGATGTTATACATTACCGCCATACGCGTAAAGAAATCGCTTACCTATTCATGTTAGCACGCAGGAATCTTTATGTTCGATGTATGCATATCACACAGTCTGATTTTATGTGCGAAAAGCAATATAACTAGAAATCGCTAGCTTCTCTCACACCTGCGTCAGTGTAATGTGTCATGAGGTATCGCTGTGTCTCTGTTTTCACGATATTCATTTGAAAAAGCAATTTGCGCAGGAGTCTTTGCACAATATCCTTCACTGGATATTTTTCAGTTGACTCAAATTGGTGTGCTAATAATATGACTAGCTTGTTCATAATGTTATTGAATTTGTATTAAGCTCTCATAATATACTTTTGTTGCTTAGGTAATACAAACCATCTCCTTTGAAATATCACTCAATACCGAATTCGCTACACCTTTTACCTAATAACTTACACCCACAAAGGAAGAATATAATTGATAACTCCTTCCTCCGGGTTAGGATTCTAACATGGGAGTTTTTTTATTTTTATTAATTTTATTTATTTATTTATTTATTTTTTAGAAAAGTAGGCAAATCGTCGACTTTGACCAGTTGACTATTAAAGAGATGTGAGCTAATACCCACTTAGCTGTAATACATATTCTTCTCGAATTCATGACTTGTACAGTATGCAGCAAAACTCGAATGACCTGATTTCAGTGATTTTCGTTCAAAAATTGACTAACTGGCAGCTCTTAGATACAGTTCACTTGGCATGGTTTTTTTTTTTTTATCAAAATATCTGCTACTATGAGATTCAGGGTCTCTGTAACACGGTTTTTTGGACTTTGCTCCTTGTCAAAGCATCGGATGTAGCTGAAAGTTAACATATGTATATTTTACAACCACACACAAATTTTGTCAGCATTATCAATAACCTAAACCCGATAGTTTTAATTTTTATAGAGTAAAAATGATCTAGCCGACGCCATGGCTAATGATTACGAGCCAAGAGTCGAAAAACATTCATTACGTAAGCAAGGTAAACAAACCCTTTTGACTAAATGTTGCCCCGCCCATCCACCAGACAGAAATTCCATCGGCTCTGAAACCCAAAGACTTTATGAATGGCGGAACGATACATAGATGTGTGTGGGGTATCAGTGTTAGCGTAGTAATACTACTGTAGCAGTAGTGCCGCAACAGTATAGCAGTAATATACATGAATTAAACGTTTAGACCAACTGCTGGGATCCTTGAGGATCATTTAGCACTTCTTACAACTACTCGAGAAATTAGTTTTTATAGCCAGAAGTTAAATTTTCTAATACAACAATGCCCATGGTAGCCTTCAGTGTTATCCTGAATTATAACGAGGCGAAAGTGGGTGGAGCCTCATGAAGTCACCATTCTGACGATAATTATTGGTGAAGGTTTAAAGTCAATATACGGTACCGGCTATTTTTTTCAGTAAATAGGTAGATAGCCAATAAATAAAATCAAGCTTGTCTACTGTTTTTGGTAATTACCAACTATTCCCTACATCTTGTCAATCTGATTGTGACCTATAAAGTAGACTGTAATTTCTTTGGAAACTTATTTTGGGAGTTAGACTAATAATCGAAGTGTTTTTGTATTTATTAACATATTTTGTTGGTTTGTTCATTATGACAATTATCAGTGTAGAGGTTCCAGAGTTCATAAAGGTGTACTGCTTTGCTTGTATTTAAATTTGTATGTCATTTGTTGCCAGAGGTTTAGCCTTTCGGGGGGGGGGGTTACGTATAGCCAATCATCCATCGAGAAAGAGGGAAGAAATGATGTCATAAGTTACGTAACGAGTGCGTTCGAAACCTTTTCTCTGAGTAAGTTGGCCCGTCTTCAAAAAAGGTCACTTTTACATTGTAAGTACCAAATTTATTCAACCTACGTAGTGCAGGATACACTCAAAATTTACGTGTTGATATAATATGTATTCTGAATAAGCGTTACATTTATGAAATGCATAGATAAAAAGATATTGCGAAAAAACCGTGTTACAGAGGCCCTGAATCTCATAGTAGATCATTAGAAAAACATTAACACCTCAATTTTTAATTATGGTAAATATGAAAAGACTTAAATACTTAACTAATTTGACTTTTTAACCATCATTGTAGTTTATTTAATGTAATGAACGTATCGGAGATGTGGTTGTGGGCGTGGTCTAACAAGACGTCATCTGTGGTCATTTGCCAAACATGGTTGCAGCAACCCGACAGCGACCGGAAACGTCACCCCCAACAAGGAAAGCTAAGTTGAGCTCCATCTCGACAGATTTTCAAAAAAAAGACATAGCTAATCGTCTTAATATCAACAAGACAACTGTGTATAGATGGCTAAAACGTTACATCGAAGGAGAAGGGTTAAAAAGCCATCCTAGATCTGGGAGACCCCGCTGCACAACCGCAGAAGAAGACGAAGTGTTGATTAACTTTATAATCGAATACTCATTTTCGTCATCATTTTCAGTGAAACAAGAAACAAGTATACAAACATCAGTTGAGACTGTAAGACGTCAGTTTCGAGAAGCTGGTCTTCTGCGTAGGAAACCTGCGCTCAAGCCTCTACTTACACAGACGCATATGGACCATCGCCTCGGGTTTGGGCTCGAATATCTGTCCAAGAGCGTGTAGTATTGGGAAACTGTTATATTTTGTGACGAGAAGACATTTTGCAACGACCAACAGGGAAGACTGCACTGCTGGCGTCCAGGAAAAACCAGGTAATGAACATTTACTTATTTTGCCTTATATATTTTTAAGTGGTAGCCTAGGTGTGATATACTTTGTATTATAGGCCTAGTCTGTATATATGCTAAAGCTTTAATGAATAAGAATTCCTCTTACACTGGTTTTTAAACCTGCTGACAAATCTCTTTAATGGAAGTTTACGATGTAATCAGGGAGAAATAATACAAGAGAAGATATAAATTAATTTGAGCTAGGGTGGGAGTTGGGAATTGTCATTAGTGAGGAAGCAGTTTAAATTTCTGTAAAATCCCGCCTTCGCTTCGCAGTGTTGATTGGCGGGAAACCAGTTGCAGAGGAAGTTCGTGCTAGCTTTCCTCCGAGTCTCGTGAATGTTTGAATAAATATTGCACTGAGTTAAAAGACGTTTAATTAAGGTTACTATGCTATGACAACTTTTCTTATGCCTTTTTTCCGAATTCATAATATATACTATTATGCCTACAAGCAAAGTTTTCTTTTAGTTATTTTACTGTAAAACTAAGTCTAGCAGAAAATACAACTGACGTAGCTGTTTCTAATATTTAAAATGTTTGTAATTGTATATTATCATTTAATAGAGGAAAGAAGACGAAAAAGGTATAATTTTGTCTAAATAAGTTTTGGTTAAATACATATTAAAGAATTGCTTCTCGGAGAAGAACATTCAAATAGGCCTATACATACTTGTGGAATATATATATATATATATATATATATATATAGATATATATATATATATAGGATAAGATAGATAGATATATGTAATTAATATAGTTATAATGTATGTATGATATATTATATAATTTATTATATATATATAATATATATATATATATTATATATATAGAATAACCTTATAGTGTTTTCTTAACATTGCACTTCAAGTCTTAAAAGTTAAAAGTTCTGTGTTATAGCAATATTACTGAAACTATGGCTTAATAAAAGCCCCGGTCCTTTTTTTTTCTTAATCCATAAGATCTATTGATGTGAGGAAGAACTGCAGTTAAAACAGTTTCTTTTATATTTAAAACTAAGCCCTCTGTCATTGTTTCTCTCCGAATATCTGTAAATTCATATTTTCTCTAAATCCTTCTCTCTATTTTTTTCAGGTTTGAGGATAAATATGTCGAACCAAATCGACGAGGTGGGGGGATAACCGCGGGCCTTTGGGGTTGGATATAGTCTTGCGGACCAGGTGCTTTAGTGCCAATCCATGAGAGATTAAACGGCAGGCAGTATATATGTTGACATTCTTGACGAGGTGCTGATTCCATCTGTAAGGATGCTACTGATTCCAGAACCGTTGCCCATATTCTTGGCAAAGAACAATTCATCTGTTCATAATAGCATGCCAGTGAGAAAATGGTTACAGTAGCATCCAGAAGTTATTCGGATCGACTGGCCTGCAAAATCTCCGGATCTCAATCCCATTGAAAATTTGTGGTCCATTATGACAAAGGAATGGGATGGCTCCGTTCTGAACAGTAAACAATCCATCATAAGCCATTGCTTGTCAGTATGGGAGTCTATGCGTGGGGGAAATATTTGCAGTAGACTGGTTGACAGTATTCCTAGACGGCTTAACTCGGTAATAGACAACCTAGGCTCAAATGCTAAATATTAATGAACTATCTCTCTCTCTCTCTCTGTAATGTATATGTATGTGTAGCTATATATATATATATATATATATATATATATATATATATATATATATATGATGTGTTTTAAAAGACGAAGTTGTGTTTACTCTATTTGTTTTGCTGGAATTTGTATTCTATTTTTCACAAGGACCTATGTATTTCAAAGACTTATACGTATTTTTTTAATAATTATAGTGGTATACCATTTACTTAACCTATCCCGTTTTTATTATCAATCATATTCATTATTTGCTACTTAGTTTATTAATGGCTTTACTAAGTTACATTTCTTGAGATTTACCTAGAATTTCGTTAGACCCAACTGGTGACGGGTGCATAGTGGCCCGCCAATGGCTTAGTTTGCCTGCCTTCGCCTTACCCGTGGGCCAAGTGCACTTCGCGCTTCTCGATTATATCATTCTTATTAAGCCTATAGGCCTATGAAGAAAATAATGACGGAAGTATACCACCAAGACTGGAAGAATTTCACAAATCCTGCTTTGTGGTCTTATAGACACCCTTCATAAGTTGCAAAGATTTGATGCAACTTGTTGTTGTCTACAATATAGCCTAGTAAGTTATAAAGTCAATAGCATTGGCCTAGACATTATTGTTTATAATACGTTGCAGTTGTCCTTCTGTAGAATCTGCACGCGACATTTGTAGCTGATAATATCCGACCTGATTATAGTTTTCCATTCCTAAAGTAAAAGTAAAATAATAAAAAAATTAATTGTATTTCTAATAACGAAGATTACTCTTCACCTCGCTTATTTATTCATTTATTTATTATTTACTTTTCTCCAAACTAAAGAAACCCCTCGGGAGACTAGACTTATGTAGCGCTGGCTATAACCTAAGCCTAAGCCATAATTTATTGCAAGTATCGAAATCATGATCCTGACTAACATTTGCTTTATACACAAAACTACAAGAGCGAAAAGTAATAACTTTGAATTCATATCCCAAATGCATCAATTTTTATGATTAGACTAGATGCTCTGCTTAACTTTTCTCTTTCACTCCATCGCGATGACCGTTTCACTGTGCCCAGACTGACGGATTCCACGACTTATGGAAGTCACTGTGAGCAGAGGTTTTCGTTTCTGAGATATTGTAGCGTGAAATATTTTTGTTTTTCAGGTTCCAATATATTTCAATGATAAGATTCTATATAACAAGTGACCAACTTTTCCTCATACATACACATTTATAAGATATGAGATTTAATACTAAGTGGCAACTTTAGAACAACGCTTGTCCGGTACAAAAATAAAAAAGTCGCACGAGTTTTGCTGCATACTGTACTTGGAACCAACATCAACCCATCTCCAGCATTATAACTGAGTGGCAAATTTAACACTTGGCTAATTATGGTTTTTTAAAAATCCATTCGGAAATGGGTTCTTTGCAGTTGCCACGAGAGAAGTTTTGTCGAGGCCGACTCGGGGAAGGACACGCCAGCCATTGGGATCTTTTTCTGCTCGTGGGGGGAGCATGTGGGATGTAAGCCAAAAATATCGCTTCATGACGAATTGACAGTACTTTGGTTATAACTGACACCGAAAGGGAATTATAATTATCAAGCGCTTGTACCCCGACCACGACTCGACCCTGGGCCTCTGATGAGAAACAACGATAAAAGCGAATAAATGAGGTGGATAACATTCTTCAACTTTTTGAAGACACGTAACAGATGCATCCTTATCACGAGCCATGCAGTTTTTCTTGTAGGAGTTTCATGGTTATTGTTCATGCTGTAGGTTGACGACAGAAAATTAGCTTTACATTGATCAAGAATTTTACTTATCTGAGTTCTTATGGATAATCCGCGCGACTCTTCTATAAGCAGAAGAAGCAAGTGATAATGCAATACAGGTTTAATGAAGAGGCTTTGTTTTTCCCTGTCTTGTGAGTGAGGTATTTGACAAAATTAGGTCACTCACTGAAATTATTTTGCAGTTGCTCAAGGGTACAGAACGAGAGGATTCTTTGCACTGTACATGTTTCTCTATATTTACCTAATTCTTAATTGAATGTGTATCGACAGGCTTTGATGCCTGAAGTAATACCGTTTAGGCGACACATTTCCTAAAGAATTAGACCTTACCGCTGCAGATTTCGAACGAGTTACAGTCAGGGTCGCCTCCTCCATCTCCAGAAAATAAGGACCACGAACGTCGTTGCACCATTGAGGTTGGGAGGGGAGCAGTTTACATGTGAAACGCAACGTTACCGTCAGTTTCTTTGACTGAAATTTAGAGTGGTTGTACCTTGTATAATTCTATGGCAAAAGAGCAACAGGTCATACGACTCATGACAATACACCAGTATCTAAAATAGATAAATTAGGCAGAATATTGACCGATTTAGCATCCGATGAACCTTCAAAAAAAAAAAAAAAAAAAAAAAAAAAAAAAAAAAAAAAAAACACTGTACGGTTCCAGATTCCAGGTTTCTTCTGATGTGATGATATCCACCGCCACGCTGCTTGGCATCACTTAACCACAACGAGAAACTGAAAAACAGCAGCGACATATTGTATACAAAAAGCTTTGTCGTTTTCATCATTGGTAAATATTCGTGGATTCTCAGTTTCCCATTCTCGGCGATATTTCTTGAGACTGCGCTTTGCTTTTTTGGGAGGAGTAAAACCAGAAGCAGAGGAACTGGCTATTTTTTTTTTTTTTATATGATTCAACAAAAAACTCAGCTTCTCCGATGTTACGTGGCAGATTGAGTCAACAGTCAACTGTTGGCCCACCAGTTGCCAGTTATATGCATACCTGACATACGGTAGACATTTCATAATAATTTTCACTAGATGTTATCAGTTTTCATTGAGACTATTAAATAAGTGTGTTTTCCGTTGAAGAAGAAAAATTACAGATTCTGGTGCTGGTGAATTCAGCTGAGAATAACAAGGGACGACTAGCGTTCCGTAAAGGTTCAACCCAGAACGCAGTTTTTTTTACTTTCAAAAAGGAACTATTCCGGTTCGGAAGGCAGCATTTGTAAAATACCGCGTGGGTCCTTGACCAACATTGCTTTGGAGACCGATGACTTATGCGTCTTCTTTGTGCACAGATACATTTACTGATGAAGTATTGTCACAATAATCATTTCTGCAAACTGTGAATACTCTTATTGAGATCTGCTTTTGCCCCAGCAAAATATGAACCTTCTCAAACTAAGGTAAGTCGTCTCAGTCGTTCAGAAAGCATTTCCAGAGTGAGTCATGAAGATTACCTCGGTAACTATGAAGTTGGCGAGGGTCTCCATTATCATTCACGGATGGCTGGTTTAGATTTAACCTTCATGTCAGGGTCAGATCCAAATTGGGAGGAACAACGACCTCGAACATAAGGATCCTTGCTCTTTGTTTCCGTTACTATTGTCGGAAAAGATGCATCCCGTGGGGCGCTAGTGCCGTCAGTGCACCTTATGAGGTGCACTATATACATTAATTAAGGTTCTTTTCAGCGTGCCATCATCCCCTAGTTGCAACCCCTTTCGTTCCTTTTACTGTACCTCCTTTCATATTATCTCTTTTCCGTCTTACTTCCCTCCCTCTCCTAACAATTGATTCAGTGTAACTGCTTTGAGGTTTTCCTCTTGTTGCACCTTTCAAACTTTTTACGATTCGTTTCCGTTTCAGCGCTGAATGACCTTAGGACTAAATTCTATGTATTAACTTCAATTCAGAAAAGATGCATTCAATCGCACTGCTTGCTGGTTACATCAGTATTGCTGCGGTAACGGTTAGGACTGGGCTAGTCCTCCCGAGCTTTCTCTTCTTCGCCCTGGAGCGAGTGAACCGGTTTGCCTGGGAAGCAGTTTCGGTGAAACCTCTGTCCGTCCGTCCGTCCCTGTGACTCATCTGTACTTTTGGCGCCTCGGAAAAGTATTCTGGGTATTTCGCTGGTTTTTATTTTTCTGTTTAACTTTTAGTTTTACCAGGTTCTCGGCTGACAAATAAACATATTTAGAACAAAATTTGAGGCGAAGGTTAACATTCAATAAATCACTGGTTTTATCGAAAGACAGTGTTTACATCTTAAAAGTTTGTCATGATTTTTGCTTACACTTACCGCTATTTATTCAGCCATGTATTGGACTGTCTAAGTCATACTGTATCTAAACCACACACATACGCACGCGCACACACACACACACACAGAGAGAGAGAGAGAGAGAGAGAGAGCGTTAAACTATGCATGTGGATCGCAATAACAATTTTCTCTCTCTCTCTCTCTCTCTCTCTCTCTCTCTCTCTCTCTCTGAGATGTGCTGACATGTACCTTTCTAGACTAAACGGATAAAATGTGCTGGACAAGAAATGACAAAAAACACACAAAGAGATATTTGTAGGTTCCGCGTAGATAAAGTTATTCGGTGAATCTTTGTTAGATATTTATGGGACGTCGGAAGAATCTTCACATAGATGCGAGTGTGGTAAAAAGAGAGGATAAATAATTTTACATCAAATAACGGTGAGATTATTTATTACATATGAATTTTGGGAGGTTGATATGCCACACGTATCCATTCAAGGTTGGCGTTTATTTTTGTGAGGCTTGTCTGCAGTTGTTTTATTGTGCAACAAACAAGTTTTTTTTTCAAGCTTGGGTGACCCATTTTGTAAAGCATGCTTGCGATATAAGTCTGTTACTCAATAAATCCTATTTTCGGGGCATGTCGTTGACAGCAACTGTCAGCTTCAGAGAGAAATCACCGTCAGAGAATTAGCCGCGGCGATTACAATTCGAACTTAGTCGTCATGGGAGTTCACAAGTTCAAAGTGCGAGTGACTGTGTGTGGTGTTGCTATTGCTGGCCGCTGAGAGATGTCACCGCCATATTTACTTACGTTACGGTGGTTGGTGACCAGATAACCCCCTTTTTCAAACCTGGCCTCTGCCATATCCCGTAGGGCACAGTCACTCTGACTGCCCTTTGCACGTTTACCTACACATAGACACACACGCACGCACACAGACATATATATATATATATATATATATATATATATATATATATATATATATAGGATATTGTTCCTTTATAAAAGGGTATAGGTACTAGAAAATATTCAAAATTCGAGGTCATTGAAATTTTTTAGTATAGTAGGGAGGGCATTAGTAGGAATTGATTGACATGGAAAGATGACGGAATTATTGATAGGGTAAGAACAGTACGGATATGGTGGTGTAAGGCGATTGTTATGTAATATGTACACACATATATATTTATATGGAACACACACAATATATATTAATTAATTATATATATATATGTATACGCACATATATATATATATATATATATATATATATATATATATAGTATATATATATATATACATAAAACCACCAAAGTCTTGAGGTATTGGATATTCTCTTATTTGCTTTCCGAATGAAAGCTTCCCTCTCCCTTTTTTCAGGTACGAATGGCGTAGAGAGGAAATGTAGATCATAATAAATAGTTTAGTCTAAAACATCAATAGTAGTGCGAAGTAGTCAATCCAAAGTTGGCAACCGCAGTGTAGAACATTTATTCTTCAACAAGTTGCATCTAAAAAGCCAGGTTGTATTCTAAAATAGATGTACAACAAGGCCTGATCCGACCTCCAGCTTACTCTGGGCGCGTGCTAAAATCTACTGTCAAGTAGTGCGTTGTTTCGACAACGAAAATTAAATTAAATGTGCTGTATTTTATTGGAAATAAGTGTTCTGTACTGTTACACATTGTTTGATTTTTTTACATTTTCATTCTAGTAAATAAATCATAAATATCCTATTCCAACATTCCTGTATCTTTAACTCAACCCGAAACACCTTTTTCTGACTTTTTTAGGCTTTTTCATAAGGCTTTCTTAACCCCTTCAACAACAACAAAATAGTTTATAGGCTTATTCCCCGAGTAAGGAATATATAAACACTTACACACTAACAGAATATCATTCTAATAAAAAAAAAACACATTACAAATATGAAACTGTGAAAAAGAATAAATTTATATTTGAATTTAATGTGGTTTGTTTTGAGTTATATTTCGTTACTATGTACGTACATGCTTATGTATGCGGGTAAAACTGTTTTCTATAGAATGGACTTATCAGCAATAATCTGTTGATGAATAACGTGTTTGTCACACCAGTTGTCAGCTCTAAAATGATAACTTACAGCTACTTTTGATGTTTTAGGCGGATTAAGACAACGTCGGCTTAGCGGTGACCCCAAGCATAACATAAAGGCATATCTCTCTCTATACGTACTATATTTCGTCAATGCAACTACACTCATTCACTATATGATAAGGGTGGAAGTTAGTCCACCGAAATATAATTCTTAGCTTTAAACCAGAGTGATTTAATGGGCCTTTTATGCTTGATTTTATATATATATATATATATATATATATATATATATATATATATATATATACGATACACGAAGCGTATATTTATATGTGTGTGTGCGTGTGTCTGTATTTATGAAGAAACGCACCAGACTCACTCCTCTCTCTTCTCTCTCCTCTCTCTCTCTCTCGTCTCTCATCTCTCTCTCTCTATATATATATATATATATATACCATATATATATATATATAATATATATATATATATATATATATAATATATAATATACATATTTAATGTACACACACCAGCACTTTGTATATCTTTATAACCGTTTTTCTTTCACCTCATGTTTATTCTATTCGTTGTAGCGCGCTGTGCAACAAGCTCGTTCCCTCTTATCTTATAAGACTGCCAGCCAATTACAAACATTAATCATCATCGTATAACAGAAATATGACACCGGGATGACATTGGATATTAATAATTATATATATATTTTTTGTCTCGCCCACTGCAACATACTTTCTTCGAAGATAAGATAATCGAAAATGCACATTAACGGAGTTTCCATGTCTGATCAGTAATTTTATAAAGTCTGCCTTAATGGGAGTGATTAATATTCTATATCAGTTGTTTATGAGAAAAGGTGGTTGACCTCCAAAGTCCAGAGACAAATAAACTGAAAACGTTAAAACCTTCTTCATCATGTGCAACTGCCCTTGATAATGAAGGGATTGGATGGTTGGGGATTTCACCAGATAGGAGAAGAATCTTGACTCAACATAATGACTATTCTTTTGTTCCTGACTGGTAATTATAGGGATACATACTACATTCTCTTCCTAACCTAACACGCTGCGCCAGGTCCTTTCCTGACCTGGTGGCTTTGCGCCCCCATCCCCACCCCCATCCCCACCCCCATCCCACCCCCATCCCCACCCTTACAACTTCAAATGAGTCTCATTCCTCAGACCTAATGGCAATGGAAGCAGGTAGTTTGTTATGGTCTTCAGAGTCTTCGTCCGATCTCGAGTGTTAGGCCGTGTGATTTCCCCCTTGAAGTAGATATAATTTGTTCCTTGGATGAAAGCACTGCATTTCACTTCGTATTTTATGCTTGACTGATGGAAGCATTTGCGCTTCTGCACGTGGTAGTTGCTCGTGTTTCAGATTCTGTGGTGTTCCGCAGCAAGAGATGCAGCGGCACACTCCTTTGTATTCATGTATTAATTCTTATTGAATTTTTTTTTTTTTTTCATTTTTCGGCATCTAGCCCATTTCGCCTTTGGTCCGGTCTGTTAATTTTTCATGAACGGTTTTTTGGAATGGTTATCGGAATCTTTGCAATTATTTGTCGAGATACCTGAAATGCTGCTTATTTTTACGGCTTCATGTGCATCTGTTCAGGAGCCTAGTAAACTATGCTGATTGATTGATTAGTGCGTTTATTTTTATCATATTCCTTGTAAAAAGTTCTTGCTTCTAACATCGGTTTAGAGAGTATCTATTCTACTTCGAGGTGAATCGGGTCTCTCTCTCTCTCTCTCTCTCTCTCTCTCTCTCTATTTCAGCTTTGGGTTATTCCTTTCTCACTCATCGCATCTCAAAGTTTTGACCATTAGCAAAATATCCCTGTAGGGTCTTTGTAGATTTGATGGCCTTTTGTGACTTGTCCTCAGGCATTTCTCACTAAATTAGTTGGTGAATTTGATAGGCATAATAACTACTCAGATAATTTCACATAATATGCCAAAATGACTTGTCTTTTTTGGCATGTTGAACTTGTACAAATATTGAAGTTTTATTTGGTAATGTAAGATAATTATGTACGAGGCCTCGTTGATTATTTTTGTTTTCCATATTCATTGCTCATCTATCCATTATAGATGGGAAAGTTGTTTTGCGGGAAATGCCTCGGTGAAGAAAACAGGTCTTTTTACAGGTGTTAAATGTATACAGGAATTTGTACTTCTTGAAGTGATCAATTACTTAAACTCTGACTCACACCTGATGACGAGGGCTTGAATTTATCTGTACTGCTATAATAAGAAAAGCGGTTTGGAATGAGCCTGTTTTCTCGAGAATTTGTCCGTCAGCGTGATTGGCGATGGTATCTTGAAATACCGTCTGTGAGCATTTCAAGCCTCTTAGTATTCCGGTGGGGAAGCCGATGTCTGCGGTCACCTCCCACAAAGAAGTATAATTACATGTTCTGATAATAGATGATTATAAGTTCTTTGTTTTACGTCCTCTTACTCACCTGTGCCTCCGTGCAATTCCATCAACTGTTGCCGAGTTCCATCGAGTAGTAAATTTGGACATTATTAAAGAAAATGATTGCTGTTACTAGTAGTAATAGTAAGTAGAAAATAAATAGACGAAACGTCTTTCCTTCATTTTCAGACAGGCAATAATGTTAACGCGTTGTCTTCAGTAAATGTAAACTGCATGCGAGCGTCCTTTGTATGTCCCAACAGACATGAAAGAAATTTTCCTCCTAAATATAACTCTGAAGATAAGATGATATTTGTTGGCCCTATGAACTCCCGCTTTCCTCCCGTAGTACTCGTAAAGGCGTTCATATGGAAAGGTTCGTAACCTTGGTATCAAAACGTCTTTACTGCTCTAACATTGGGTTTTCTGATCTTTCCTTTCTTTTCTTTTCTTTCAATATCATTGTCGAGCTCATACACAAATTCTTATCGAGTACACTTCTACTGTTGCGTATTTTCGCGCATTTGAACGGTTTTTGTGCGACCATGGTAAAATGGTATCGGTTGACTGATCTTTTGTTTGTTGTTCACGTATTTATCTATACGTGTAATTTCCTCTTTAATTTCGCTGTTGTGTAGCTGAGGAACGATAACCAGGTAGTCTATAATATGTACAGTTTACAGCGGGTGGCTGTTTCGCCTGAGAGCGTTGCTCTGGTCAACGAGATCAGTTTGTGTTGGCTCTGGGTTCAAGTGTTAATCCATCGAAGTTTTTATTATTCCATTTTATCTTTTATCACTTAATTTACATAATTTTTTGGAAATATCAGGTGCAAAACAGCGATCATTTTCCGGTCCGTTGTCTTGAGGAACACGGTCGATGTTCGCATGGATGAAATAGGAGATTAAGTCAGAATGAGTTGACATCGGCTAGGGGATAGAATGGCCGCTCCTTTGGTGCCAGTGATCCTGGCCACGTTGAAAACCGTTGGCGACAGGTCTCCTCCACCGTCCATGGACCAAGGTGTCTCTTCAGATCCCTTCTGTTTTACGGTTGCTCACCAATCATTCTTTATTGCGAGGTAAAAGGGGAGAGAGCGCGTATGGCCATTGCTTCCTCGCATGACGACGAAGTGGCCACCCAAAACGCCTTTTATGTGTCTTTGATTGTGACCTCTCGGTGCTAGAGGAGGCTATGCAACATTGGATATTGCCAACTGGTTTAGTTTTGTAATCGCGTGAGGAAGGAGATAATCTCTCCTGACAACATTGCCAGTAAGTGCTGCTGAATCTTCTCCTTGATTGGTCGGCCAAATAGGCGGCTGGATTCTTGGGGAGAAGGTTCGACCAGTTGCCATCGAGAAAAGAGGCGGCCTCACTGCAACACTTACGTGGGTTAAGCTGCAGTCACTTGCAGAGACACCTGCAAAATGGACGTCAGTCCTTCTTGAAGACATGAAGTTGATTTCCAACTCTATAAATACAAAAAAAAACTTCTTTTGCTCGCTTCTCCGTGAACATCAATCAGATGATGTCGACGTGCGGGATTCAAATGAGACGAGATGATGGTTAAGCTTAGTGTATTTATTTTGGTAATGTTAAAGGGCAATTGCACAAAGCTACTTTAATGGACATATAATCGTATGTATGTATGCTCATAATGTATCAATGGATGTAAGTATAAAGTGAATTAAGACACTTTGGTACACGCATACACACACATATACACATATCTGTGTGTATAAATATACACTATATATATCTATATATATATATATATATATATATATATATATATATATATACATTCATATAGCATATGCATACACTCCTTTACATATAAATAGGTATATATATATACATATATCTATATGTATACATATGTAATATATATATATATATATATATATATATATATATATATATATATACAGATATCTATATATATATATATATATATATATATATGTATATATATATATGTATATATATAGATATCTGTATATATATATATATATATATATATATATATATATATATATATGATATATATACCTATTGATATGTAAAGGTGTGTATGCATATGCTATATGAATGTTATATATATATATGATATATATATATTATAGATATATATATAATATAATTATATAATATATAAATTAAATATATATATATATATATATATATATATATATATATATATCTATTATATATATATATATATATAAGTATATAATTAATTATATATTATATATTAATATATATCACACATAATAAGTATATATACGTGTTTTTGTGTGTATATATATACACATATATGTATATATGTGTGTATGTGTGTACCAAGCTGTCTTAATTCACTTTATACTTACATCCATTGATACATTATAAACATACATACATACGATTATATGTCCATTAAAGTCCATTAAAATCAAACTTCCTAAGTTGGTTGGTTTTACCTCCCACTGCAGACCCCACACTGTAGCAGGAACTGATCATGACACAGAGCCAATGATTTTCCATCGCCCTGGGGGAGACGCAATCACGTGGTTTTGAGTGGCGTTCATGACACTAACCACTATACCCGCGGACCAGCTGGTGTGTGTGAATACACACACACACACACACACACACACACACACACACACACATATATATTATATATATATATATATATATATATATATATATATATATATATATTCATATATCACACATGTCCACAGGTGAACAAAAGTGATTATTCTCATATATATATATATATATATATATATTATATATATATATATATATATATTTGAGAATAATCACTTTTGTTCACCTGTGGACATGTGTGATATATGAATATATATATATATATATATATATATATATATATATATATATATATATATATATAATATTAATACAAGGATAATCAGATATATATATATATATATATATATATATATGTATATATATATTATATATATATATATATATATATATATATGTATATGTATGTATGTATGAATGTATGTATATATATATATTCATCATTTAGCCGTTTCCACCAGCAGCGGTCGAAGGCAGAAGGAGGAAGAAAAAACAGATGTCACGTTATTCGTTAAATTGCTGTGTCAAGGACGAAGTCCTACACTGAAATCTTGACGGCATCAACGTCTTCATAGACATGGGTCCCGTCATATGGTATAATAAAGCAAAATTTATGATGCACCTTCGACTCTCCTATAAGTACAGAATCACCCCTGACCACTACACAGCCCGCACGTGAATACTAAGGACTATCCGCTCTTACGCCTCTTTAACGCAATCCAACCAGAACACACACACATACACACACACATACGCATTAAGTTAATCGCTTAGGTGATTAGGGTATGTACTTAATCGGAGAACCTCGTTGAAAAATATAGCTAAGCTCATTTCTTTGAAGTAGTGATGCCAATGTAGACTATGGAGATCCTCATACACACTATACATACATAATACATACATATGTGTGTGTGTGTTTACGTGTCTCATGTAACCTGGAACGATAGCGATTAACCTTTCTTTCCGTAAATGGGTGACCAAAGCAACTTATGCATATTAAGCTTCGACAGTAATAAGATATGAATAATTAATGGAAATATAAACGAATCGAAACAAAGATATAAAATGGAGGAGAAACGAAGGAAGGAGATAAAAGGATGAATAATAAGTATCATCGGGATTGTACTAGCTGTCCAAATTTCGACGGTATGAAATTATGAAAGCCATTGCCAACTTTGTCATCAGTAATTAAAGTTCAACAAAATATATTCTTGTGTATTTTAACAATACACATTAGATACAAAAATAGGAGCGGTTCCGTCGCGAGATTCTTTACGAAACCCTGCCAAAATCTACTATTTTACGATATATTGTATTTTTGTGTTAAAGTAGCAATTCTAGTAAAGAATAAATGTTATTGGTTACAATACATTGTGCTATCAGCATCAGATGTCAGGATAAAGGATAAGGGTATATATTTAGTGAGTTAAACTCTAATGTACTATACTAACGCCATGCTAAGTTATAAAGAAGGCCCATGGAAAATATTCCGTGTAACCAGATTAAACACTTGAACATTTATGCTTGAGGAGTCGGTTGATAAATTGTCCCCCCTTCCGGTGTTTTTTTATTCGATTTTATCTATTCATTTTCTTGGAATAGCATTCTCGTGCTTTTAGTGATCTACCCTCAAACTCTGAGAGTGAATGGCTCTTTCTTATTTTTCACATTATTGGTATCATCAACGGTGGCTGATTAAGTCTT
>NC_061108.1:69323614-69368614 GCF_015104395.2 Macrobrachium nipponense
CCTTTTTCAGAAATAAAGATCGATTGGACCCTCTTTTAAACTCTAACGTGGTATATAAGTATACTTGCTCTAAGTATAACTCTGGGACATATATTGGATCCACGAGGAGGTTACTGCGGGTCAGAATCGACTCTCATCGGGATTAAGTTTCCATTCCGGCTGTAGCCTCTCTAATATAAGAAACCACTCAAAAAATTGTAAAACATATATCGAAAGAGGTAATTTCCGTATCATAGGCCAAACTAGCAATTTATATGAACTGACCATCCTTGAATCATTACTTATTAAACAACTGATTCCCCAATTAAATGCCCAGATCTCCTCCACACAACTGTACCCAAGTTAACTATTATTTATGTATTGTCATTCTGTCTTCTGCCTTCTTTGTAAAAGGTTGGTTAGCGGTCTTTGGTCTTGCTTTTGTTTCTGTGTGTTTTGTGTTTTTTCTTCTTTCCGTATTGTAATTTGTAAATATTATTGAATTTTAGAGTAATTTAAAAAATAATTTGTAAAGTAATTTTATTCATTATCTACCAGATTCCCTGAGGATGCAGTAAAGTTATAACGACACGTAGGAAATAAAGAATTATAATGAATTCCGTTTCCTTGGTCCACCTTCACGCTGATGTGTTCTACTGGCCGTCGCCCTCCTCTGTCTTATATATATATATATATATATATATATATATATATATATTATATATATATATACATATTATATTATATATATATATATATATATATATATATATATATATATATTATATATATATATATATATATATATATATACATATATATATATATATAATATATATAGTATATATATATATATATATATATATATATATATATATATACATGCATACTGATTGCATGTAAATTATTGTATTCTATGATTATCTTCACAAACATGGCCAAAACTATAATTATATTTGAATGTACACTTGTACCTGTTGCTTACAATATAGTAGTGGATATAATGGCGGTAGGTGATTATGTAAATAATTTTAATAAAGTTATAATTAATCATTATATAAGTATATACCTCCGGCATATTAAACACAAAAACTTGTTTATGTATTATTGTTATTATACAGGTGCTGGTGGCAGTTAGGGCTGCTACCTGCGTTTATCCTTTGGGTCATGTAAGTAGATTCAGTGATGGATGGTACACAAAATGAATTTACTATATACTGTACAAGCACTTCTTGTACATGTTTGGTGTCTTTCGTTGTCTTGACTTTCACCTTCTGTCATTCTGTATTTCAGATAATTCATGTTAAAAGAAAACAAGTAAAAAATAATCCGAAGTTTCTTTGGCACAATCGAATTTTCTGTATGAGCCGCACCCCATGAAGCTTTCAGCCACGCTCCAGTGGTTGCCTGTCCTATAGAGATGCCAGACACATGATTATGGCTAACTTTAACCTTAAATAAAACAAAAGCTACTGAGGTTAGAGGGCTACAATTTAGCATGTTTGACTATTGGAGGGTAGATGACCGACATACCGATTTGCAGCCCTCTAGCCTCACTATTTTTTAAGATCTGAGGGCGGACAGAAAAAGTGCGGACGGGCAGATGAAAACGTATATGCTGCATCAAAGTGTTTATCAGTAATGGTTTTGCGGAAGTGGAATTGATTTGAAACTACGAACTGACCATCTTTTGCTCCTGTTTTTTGTGATATTTTTAGTTTATTTCATGAAGATTATTTTGCTTACCTCTTGAATTTTTCTATATAGTATAGACTCGATTGATTTTATTTAAATTCCTTACTATAACTCATATTTTTACTGATATGATATACATATATATTTATATATTATATATACATATATATAATATATTAGTAAAAATATGAGTTATATTAAGGCATTTAAATCAAGTAAATTAAATCTATACTATATGGAAAAATTCAAGAGGTAAGCAAAATAATCTTCAGGAAGTATATGTAATATATATATATATGCATTCATATATATACATATATATATATATATTATATATATATATATATACTATATATATATATATATATAATATATATATATACATATATATATAAGAGATCCTCACGTGAAAATGAAAGAAGGAGGTACCAAGACTTTCAATTTTTATTCCAAAGTCATCTTCAGGGTACTTCTTTCATTTTCACGTGAGGATCTCTTATATACTTCACCCACGGGACCATTGTGGAATTGCAAGATTTATATATATATATAGTATATATATATATATATATATATATATATATGTATAAAATATTATGCCATATATATATATTATATATATATTATATATATATATATATATATATACACAATGTGGGTGTATGTATACATGGCTTTTAGAATATCCCTGTGTGTCGGTGTCCCTGCATTCACAAGTGCATAGGACCTTTCGTGGAAGCATTTCCTTCCACAGGTGTTTGATGTGGAAGGGGAGACTCAAAGGCATGACCACACGCGGCGGAGCTGTTGTATTGGAGTGGGTAACTGGGGAAGGAGGTCAGAAGGTCAGTAATGCAGCAGCGCCTGGATATAAATTCTCTTTGTGGAAGAGGGAGGCCCCTGAGAGACGTGGCCATCAGGTGTCATGGCAAAGATAAATCGAGGGAGGATCCATGAGAGATATGTGAAAGGGACGTTATGTCTGAAAGTATTTTTTATTCATGTCGTCATGCATTAGTGGTTGGAGAAACATGCGGGAAATACTTTGTAGTCTTAATAACAATTCTTTTTTCGTCCGGGAGCATTCCTTTCATTAGCATGTGACAAGATCCATTTTTACATAAAGCCTTTGACGACAGTAACAGGTAGTTTGCTGATGAAGACGTTGACAATAGTCCAGGTGATTTGCTGAGGATGAAACGTCATGAACGTTGTGGGAAGGAGAAATGATAGTTTTTATATTTCTGACAGTTCGTTTCTAGGCATCCATGACAGGATTTACCAGTTAGACGAGTCTCTCCCATAGTAGGCTGGCACCATTCTGTTCATCAGCTTGTCATAAGAATCACCTTGGACCAGGATACAGGAGTTACAGAGGATTCGTTTCATTTGCAAATACCTCGTGAAGTGACGGCCGAAAATCGTATGGGAATCTGCGAATCTTACCAGAATCGTTACAGGTAACTCGAGACGTTGTCGGTCCGGCTAAAAGGCGATAGGGATCAAAATGAGATGCGGGTGTGTGGCGGTGAAGGCAGAGAGGAAAAGAAAGTAAAGGATTATCGTCTCGCTGCCCGATGCAAGTGGAAAGTCCGAGCGGAGGGAGTCCTTATTTCTAGCTGGCCTCTGTCCAACATCCTCCGCCTTCCCACTCCTACGCTATCTATCGCCTCTTCCTCGTCCTGCTGGAAGACGAAGGAATGCTTTTGTTTGGTTGTTCGACGAAAAAGATGGCTGGAGAGAAGATGCTACCGGACATGATGCCGGGCTTTCAGCTTTCATGCGCTTGTCTTGTCTATGGGAGTTTGTCTGGGCATCACTGCTTTCAGCTAAGCATTTGTCCACCCGGGATTACTTCTGGTGACGCCTTTATGATGCGATCTCAGAGATATTTGTAAGGCGAGGTTTCAGTATCTTTCAGTGCAAAATAACTTCCAGAAACTTTTCTTAAAGGTAACATTTTGAAGAATATAGAGATCGTGTTACGTGAAAATTGGATAAACTATATTTTTCTTTTAGCAATAATAATTTGTGTTTGTGTATGTGTAAGTGTGTGTGTGTTTGGGTGTATTTAAAGGTAATATTTTGAAGAATATAGAGACCCTGTTTCGTGAAAATTGAATGAAATTTATTTTTCTAGTAATGATAATTTGTGTGTGTGTGTGTTTGGGTGTATTCAAAGCGTAATTCCTAGGGAATGGCTATTGCCTGACTTAGAAAGAATACGAAAAAAATACTATTTTTCTTTTTCAGAGTACTCTTAACGTTATTTATTTTACTTTACTTCCAAAGTAAGAATACTAATTTAATTCTAAGATGATCCTATTTCTCAAAATGGTTTCTTATCTCTGTGGATATTTCGAAGAAACTCAGGCGACGAGACACTGATGGCCTGCATATGAAGTACAAAAATAATGATATTGTTCATATGCATGATACATTGCGAGGGCAGTTTCTCATCCTCATCCCTCACAATAGGCTTACATCGGTTCATCCAGTGTTGTCCATGCGAGGATGAGATGACAGATACTTATGAAAACGTGTTTAAAATTCGTTCCTCGTCCTGCAGCACGTAAACCCCTCGCTTGAGCCTATGTAATCGCTATGGCACTCTTTTATTCTGAGTAAATAGGCACGTTCTCGGGGTCTCATTGATAGAACTTGTTGATGTTCTATCGAATAGTGTTGACTTAACAGAGAATCCATGTTTAGATAATCTAGTGGTTAGTCTCACCGAATGAAGAATGAATTTTTTAGTGTTCTAGCAATGCCTGTTAAAAAAAATGCTGGAGAAGTTATAATGGTCATTTGCTTATTCATGGTTATCTTTGTATGGTCTCTTTTAAGCATATTAGCATATTTGTGTTGTCATGCTGATCTACGCGAGCGTTAATACACCCGATGAAGTAGTAGAATGCGCAGCTTTCTTTTGTGTTCTGTTGAAGAGTTGTTGTCTGCCGACTTCGTCATTAGTGAGTCTTTCTCCATACGTGCTAATCTCATTTATACGTCGATGTCTAGAAGATTTTAAATAAATAAAAAGGTGGTCGTTTTACTGTTATTCAAAGGGCAAAGCTAGTTATTCAACATCAACAAGGGTTGTGATCGTGTTAAATATGTGGTCGGCTCATTGAACTGTAATCTCTCGCAGCCTCAAAGATTCTTTGGCCCACCAGCAAACATTACCTTAAAGGGACGGAAGCACGATTTACTCTGATGACTCGATCGAATTAAAGAGCTGATATTGGCAAGGATTTCGACAGTGCCCAAGATTCCTTACAGGTCTCCGATTTTAGTTGATAATGTCCACTGCAAAGTTACCAATGGCCTTTGACAAGTTACCAATGGCTTTTGCCAAGTAATTAGTAAACCCTTCAGGATGGCCCAGAGGTGAATCATCAATGTTCATATTGCTAAGTTGGATAACTGGCTCGTCGTTTCGTGCGAACTTCACCTAAGGGGAATCCTTCCATGACTGCTCAGACAGAGAGTGGTTGAGGTTTGTCGGTAATCTAAAAATCCTTTAGCAGTAGACGAAATGGTTACTCCGACGGCAATACTGTAGGTCGTAGTTCAAGATATATTGCTAGGTAACTCTTTTCATGTACAAGCCTATTTTCAGTTATTTAGCTTTAACCTTTACATTTTTGGTGGCATAGAAGGGAAGGAAATCGATGGATCAGAAATCGTTTTGGTTGGTTTTTGTGGTGTCTGACGCCTGGTGAACATTTGATTAGTTTGTAGAACCACAATAGACGACAGATTGTGTATCTTGTTATCAATCTGATCTACGTATTTTATTTCGAACAGAAGCGATCAGATTATTAGGTATATTATTATTGTAAATAATGAAAATACCTATTGATATACCAGGTCTACAGTACGTTGCTTGATAAAGGTTCACTCGCCATCCGGCCAATTAGAAAGTTAACGCTCACTGTCTTAGAAAAGGGAGATTTTCTGACGAAGTGTGCGGATTCTGGCTGCTTCTCCATTTAGCTGCTAGAAAACGAGAAATGAGCTCATATTGCGTTATGCATTCAGGGCAAGTTTTACTTTTCGTAAATATATAAGCATTTCTTTTTTTAAAGTATACTCTGGTATATTTTTCATGACCTTAAATTTTCAGGATCGCATCATATTCCAGCAGTGAGACGTATAGTACACGCACATATCACAAGAGCTCCTTCCCAGCTAAGGTCGTTGGAGGCTGTGGCAACTTATCTGCTAATCACACCATCTATTTGGCTTTATAATGCTTTGTCAAATGATGCAAAAGCTTATCCTTGGAAGCTTTTCTAACAGATGGTTGTTCTGTTACAGAATAATCCAATGTTGTACAACATGAAAGTATAAAAGTACAACGTTCACATTTTTTAAAGTTAACATTACGCTTAATTAACTGCAGTTTGAAAGTCGAACGGTCTGATTTGAAAGGCTTCCTAGTGAAATCGGTATTTCAGCTTTCAGATGGAGAAGTCTCTAATTGTAAGTGTATCTGGTTGTCCTTACTACGATCCCCGAATTTTCAGAAATTATCATTATTATTATTATCATTGCAGTAATCCTTCTGTTGTAGGCGCTGGAGGGCGGCATCAGTGTCTGGACTTGTCTCTGTGTTTGTAGTGTATCTAATCATCCTTTTATTGATTTTTTCTCTTCCTTTTTCTCTTCCAGTTGGCAGAGCACTAATGTCTTCCTGAAGGACGTATGTAGTGTTGTTTTCTCTCGTCGCAGCTGGATCATGAAGCTGTAGACGGGTATAATTAGGGAGAACATTATTATTATTATTATTATTATTATTATTATTATTATTATAATTATTATTATTATTATTATTATTATTATTATTATTATTATTATTATTATTATTATTATTATTAAAAGATTCTCCTACTAGCATGAGTCTTAAAACGGAGAAACAAATCCACTGTTATGTATATGTACATCTATAAGTAGAGTTCCCTCCAGGAATTTCGATACAGCTACCTTCATCTATTAGTTCCTATTGTATGAGAATGTTATGGTAACACTGCAGGTCTTTGTTTACCTGTTCCCACGTGAATGCATCTTCATATTGTAACAATAGTCCTGATTAGCTGAAGCAATTTATATGCCCTGTTTCTTCATTTGTATTTTCTTTATTTACCTAAATCGGTGTATATAATGGCCTCATGATAATGTGGATATATTTACAAAGATAAGAGCTACAAAAAATATAAAAGCGTTAGTTATTTTATACCAGCTCTAAATTAGCAAGCAAAGTAAAAATCGTATTCTGTCTTTACCCAACTTCCACCCACACACGGGTTTAGATGAAGTATGCCGAGCTCATTGACTCTTTATGAATCCCTTTGTCTTAATTCTAGACAGCTTCAGCTCACTGAATACCTGACATATTGGCTGTTACTATGATTAATTTTATTGTGGTCATAGCGAGCTTGCGAGAGGTTTGTTATACACCGAATTCAGATGATAGGGATAGTTCCATATAATAATGATAAATCCTGTATTATAGGCTATCTCGGCCCTTATCGAGATATGGCATATGCATATATTTTACATAAATTTGCATATTCATGATTACCCAATTCATCAATAAAACAAAAAAGACGTTGATTAACTTGAAAAATTGCGTGGTGAATTTGTTGTAACAGTTACCATTTTACAGCCTTAAGGGACCTACAAGATTATACTGTCATACACTTGCTTGTTATTGCTTGTTCTTTCATCTGTTACCTTTGTAAGACAGTTTTGTATTTATTCCTTTTTATTTTATTTGTATTGTAGGCCACCCAATGTAAAGTAGTCTTTTTATATTATTGTAGATTGTAGATTCTCTGGATTATAGTAGTCTCAGGATGCTGAGAAAGACACCATGAAGTTTTTCTTACTTCATTCATACAGTATTGATTTACAAGTTTAGTTTGTCTTGAGAGTAGGTCATTTATACCACCTCTTTCGATGGGTGTGACTAATGACGTTACTGGAAATGTCCTGGTTCCGATGGGAATTGAAAGGTTATTTCAATAAAGCAGCGAATGCATTTATTTAATGGTCGCCAGTTCAATGAACACTTCACTTGTTTGGGTTATTACAAGAAACACTTCTGGCGAAATTCTCTCTCTCTCTCTCTCTCTCTCTCTCTCTCTCTCTCTCTCTATCATCCTCTCTCCTCTCTCTCTCTCTCTCTCTCCAACTCTCTCTCTCTCTCTCTCTCTCTCTCTCTCTCTCTCTCTCTCTCTCTTCATTTGCCTATCCATCTGTCTAATAGTGGATTTCTCTCTTTTTTTTCATCTACGCTATTTTCCTAACTAACATTACCATATGGCGAGCCATGTAACATATGAATAGCTCGAACGAAATTGCCTCCTGAACAACCATTTATAATCGCCCTACAATTAGAGACACTGACTTCATAGACAGGCAACTTTGAATGTGCGCCGATATTGTCATGACTTATGCCTAGTGATGGCATATAAATATGAGAGATCGGAGTTATATTTGATGTGATACTGGAAAAATTCTTTTTGTGTTCTCTCTTAGAAGGTATAAAAACTTTTATTATTATTCTCCCTCTGTAAGAAGGTAAATAAAATTTTATTATTCTTTCTCTAAAAACTTTTGATTTTTTTATAGATGTTTATGAGATAGGAATATTTAATACTATGCAAAAATCTTTTGATAAATTGTTGAATACTGTTAGGAATAGCCCATACAATTTACGACCGACACCAGACAGACGTAGCTGAATTCCAGTGCCAAATTCACGAATAACATTAATTCAATAAAATACTAATACTACTAACACAAATATTAATAATGATCATAATACATTTCAATTTAGAACAATGACTCAAGCAGCAATCATTACACAAGCCACTCGTTTCTGTGGAAGAGTATTCAGTTCAAATCCTGACAAAAATAGACTTGAATCATACTCTGTGAGCCAGTGGCTAGTTGATGCAGACAGTCGCATATCTACATACAACGGGAATAACGAATGAAAGAGCTAAAATTAACGAAGCCTTTCTTCTCATTAGTTAAGAAAGAGGTGATGCACATAGGACTTTGAATTCAGTTAGATTCAACAAAATAACCACATACGCTGAATTTAAACGAATTTGTTTATCAATATGGGAACCAGTAAGTCAAAATGATATCATATATAATATTAACAAATCTCTTACACATCATTATGATGGAGCGTCAAAGGCAAAATCTTCATACAGGTACCGAAGAATCGATACACAAAGTAGTGGACGATTTAAAGAAAACTAGTATCACCATAGGAAATAAGGGAGATTTTGGTCATGACGTAGATGTTTTACTTAGCTTAAGGAACGTCTTGCATTATTTGTCATTTGTAACCATGTATAATGCCCTTGGAGAAAAGAAAAAGAAAGCTTTCAAGAAGGTTAAAATTGATCCAAAGAGTGATAGCCTTACAACATTAATATCGATGAGACAAGAAATCCAAAGAAAAGAGAGACTTTTCTAAGGAATGTGTAGGGATAACAGAAGCTCAAAACGAAAGGAAGGTCAGTAGTATGAATGATTCATATAAAAGAAATAACAAGTATAACGATAATTCCAGACAATTAGGGAATAGACAAACTTCCTTTCAATGGAAATATGCACAAAATAACAGGAGAAAACGGGATCCAAAATAATGGTGAATATGCAAACACGAATAATTCGAAGCCAGTGAATAATCAAGCTCAAAGAGCTAGACCAAAAGCAATACGTGAAAACTGCTGGTATACCAATCATTCCACTAACGAATGCAGAAATCCTATAATCTATGCAGTGTGCAAAAAGGTCGGGCATTTAACTAAAAACTGTTGGGTCAATACTAAGTAACCCAACAGGGAGATTGTTGACAATAATAACAGTCACCCGAATAAAAGTAGGTCATCAAGTCAGTGACAATTAACCCCTTTGCAGAGAAAGGAATCTAAACCCCTTCAGGGTGATAAAAGAGAAAAAGGAGAAACAGCTACAGTAGGAAATGAAGGTTCATCCGCATTTCCCTGTTTACATAGCAAAGAAGTAGCATTTTCCATGAAAGAAGAAATAAGCAGAGGGGGATCTACCTATTGTAAAGATTCCAATAAATGGAAAGACTTGTACTGTACTAATCAATTCAGGTAGTAATGTAAATATAATTGATAAAATAACTTTAACCAGATATTTAGGCATTGCCGTAACTCAGATTGAGGGTCAAAGTAGAGTAATAAAAGGAATTGTGGGGAAACAGATTAAAGGTCTGGGGAATGGGAAACTAGAAATGGATTTTTTGTCACAAATTTGATTGATTGGTGCAAAAATGTACCATGGAGTCACAACTATATATATATATATATATATATATATATATATATATATATGTTTATATATGATAATATGATATATATATATATATATATATATATATATATATACATATATATGTACGCTCTGATTTCTTGGTTCCTAGCTTAGTAGAAAATTCCCCTTCGGTTAACATATATGAAAATATATTAATTCCGAGGAGAGGGAATTAGATATTAAAGGACATTTGTAACTTAATGCACACACGCACACACACACACACACACACACACACACACACACACATATATATATATATATATATATATATATATGCATTAAGCTACAAATGTCCTGTAATATTTAATTCGCTCTACCTCGGAATTAATATATTTTCATATATGTTAACCGTATAAATAACTGTAGATTTGTTTTTCCATTATATTATTATTATTATTATTATTATTATTATTATTATTATTATTATTATTATTATTATTATTATTATTTTTATTATTATTTATTTTATATTTTTTTTTGCTCTATCACAGTCCTCCAATCGACTGGGTGGTATTTATAGTGTGAGGTTCCGGGTTGCATCCTGCCTCCTTAGGAGTCCATCACTTTTCTTACTATGTGCGTCGTTTCTAGGATCACACTCTTCTGCATGAGTCCTGGAGCTACTTCAGCCTCTAGTTTTTCTAGATTCCTTTTCAGGGATCTTGGTATCGTGCCTAGTGTTCCTATGATTATGGATACAATTTCCACTGGCATATCCCTTATCCTTCTTATTTCTATTTTCAGATCTTGATACTTATCCATTTTTTCCCTCTCTCTCTCTTCAACTCTGGTGTCCCATGGTATTGCGACATCAATGAGTGATACTTTCCTCTTGATTTTGTCAATCAACATCACGTCTGGTCTATTTGCACGTATCACCCTATCTGTTCTGATACCATAGTCCCAGAGGATCTTTGCCTGATCGTTTTCTATCACTCCTTCAGGTTGGTGCTCGTACCACTTATTACTGCAAGGTAGCTGATGTTTCTTGCACAGGCTCCAGTGGAGGGCTTTTGCCACTGAGTCATGCCTCTTTTTGTACTGGTTCTGTGCAAGTGCCGGACATTCGCTTGCTATGTGGTTTATGGTTTCATTTTTCGCATTGCACTTCCTACATATGGGAGAGATGTTATTTCCGTCTATCGTTCTTTGAACATATCTGGTTCTTAGGGCCTATTCTTGTGCCGCTGTTATCATTCCTTCAGTTTCCTTCTTTAGCTCTCCCCTCTGTAGCCATTGCCACGTGTCATCGCTGGCTAGTTCTTTAGTCTGTCTCATGTATTGTCCGTGCATTGGTTTGTTGTGCCAGTCCTCTGTTCTGTTTGTCATTCTCCTGTCTCTGTATTTCTGGCGGGTCTTCGTCTACTTTTATTAGTCCTTCTTCCCATGCACTCTTTAGCCCCTCGTCTTCACTGGTTTTCAGATATTGCCCCAGTGCTCTGTTCTCGATGTTGACGCAGTCCTCTATACTTAGAAGTCATCTCCCTCCTTCCTTTCGTGTTATGCATAGTCTGTCCGTATTTGCTCTTGGGTGTAGTGCTTTGTGTATTGTCATATGTTTCCTGGTTTTCTGATCTATGCTACGGAGTTCTGCCTTCGTCCATTCCACTATTCCTGCGCTGTGTCTGATTACTGGCGCTGCCCATGTGTTTATGGCTTTTATCATATTTCCGGCGTTGAGTTTTGACTTGAGTATCGCCTTGAGTCTCTGCATATATTCTTTCCTGATCGTGTCCTTCATCTCTTGGTGTTTTATATCCCCTCCTTCCATTATTCCTAGGTATTTGTATCCAGTCTCATCTATGTGTTTGATGTTGCTCCCATCTGGTAGCTTTATCCCTTCAGTTCTTGTTACTTTGCCCTTTTGTATGTTAACTAAGGCGCATTTTTCTATTATTATTATTAATATTATTATTATTTTCTAAAGGAATAATACTCGACATGAGTATGTTCATTGCAATAATGTTTGTAATAATAACGAAACTAAAAGCTTAATGAAGATTTCTTCTATTATTAAGAAAAAAAAGTCCTCGTCCTCATGCCATGTGAATAGCACCCCACTGAATGGTTCAGGATATGAAATTTTGTGAAACTGTATACCTATACTTAGAAAAAGCAGTCTCGTTGGTGTTCTCTTCTTTGTGCTGGTTCTACGAAGTAGATGGTTTCAGTTTAAAGTCCTACTCACGCTTATTGTGTCCTGAACTGGCGTTTTACTTTGTGAGAGACACACCGAAAATATTATCATAAACATAGTATTGTTTATAAAAACAGGATCCTAGTATCTTTTTAGAAGAAGAAATATATAATATCAACGTACATCATCTCAGATATGAGGATGAATAAAAATTCTTTGTAGCACAGGCACCAGCATATTAATATAGAGGAAAATTTACGTAAGCACAAAGAACAACTAATTATGTATAAATATAAAAAGGAAAATTACAATAAAAAATTTGATTTATTTATCACTATGAACATGCATTTATCATTACTAAGGATACTTTTACAATCTTTATTATGAATATTATTTAAGTCAAGCAAGCAGCTTGCTTATTAACTGTTACTTATAATTCGTAATATTTCACTGAAAAGTAATTTTTTTTCTTTTTTGCGAAATGGGATTGAGAACAGCCACCGAACCAACTGATCCCGACAAGATCGGTGTGAAGAAGTCTGTCGTTAGTGTTACGTAAATATTCTTTGAGGATGAGGAGCTGTTTCTCATTTCAACCGACATTGGCTAAGTAGTAACCAAAAATATTATAGAGTACACAAAGATGCTTAACTCAATTGTTTTCGCATAAGAGCATATACATACCACGAAAGCCACCAAGCGGTTGTAATCTAATGCCGGTATCAAGGACGAGGCAGTGACGTCACATGAAACGCCAGGAACCTATAAGTTCGACAGATCTAAACTGATAGATTGTTTTCGCCTTTGGGTAAAAATCCTGTTGCCACATTTACCAGTATCCAGTTTTAAATACCTTACTTTACAACACATGAATCAATAAATCGGTTGTTTAAAGTTTTTAGCATATTTTGTTGTACTTAAGCGTTCACATATTGTGATTATAATTTTATTTGTAAATAAAATCGCATTTATAAACGTGAGAGATGTTTCAAAAAACGTTGCCACTTTTCCTGTTACCTTTGACAGGCAGGCGATATGCAGGTGGGCCAAGCCTATTAAACCATGAAGTTTAAAGGAATTATCTCTTAAGCTACCCTTTGTATAAGCCCGACCGCCCGGTCTAGCTGAGAACTCTAGCGCCAAAAAGAATGACTTCTTGCTTTAACAATAGTCAGTAGGAAAATTAATTTATTCCTACAGAAAGCACGCTGTGAAACGGGCAAATGCAGTTAAGCATTCCGAAAACTTGCAAACAGGCGATGCTGCATAGGATAGCTGTTATTAAAGTAAGATCATCTGATGACAAAGATTCTTCGTAATGTACATTTTGTATAGAATCATATTACAATTCTTGCGATAATTATTGTAAATAATTTTTTTTCTCCCAATGATGAGTTTATGTGCAACAACCTTATAAAAAGTAAAAATTGTTACACGCATTAGACCGTGAGTGAAAAAGGAAATGAAATTCAAGTAAATCATAACTTGAATTAGAATGAGGGGGAAACCTAAAATGAAGAGCAATGAAATCCAAAATATTACAAACTTGTTTAGGAAATGGATAGTATGGCAGACGGAAAATTCAAATAATAAAAAAGAATAAATACAAGTAACCTACTGGCAAGATTATAAGAAAATGTCATAAGACATACTTACTGAATGGCAATTGCCGATTTTTATTACTTTTATTGAAAACCATCATCATATAAAATATGTAATATAATAAGCAAAATATAAGGGTATAAGTCATAACAAATATAAAAATAAATAGTCTCAAAAGTAATAACCAAATAGAATAGGGATCGAGTTTACGGATTAGGATTTATACGGTCAGTTTCATTAGGTACTGTCCCAAATATTGCCTCGTTGGGAGATGGCTGAGGACTTAAGAAAGGGACGATTTAAAGGTTAAGAAAGAACTAGCAACATAAGCCGCAGTCAAAATGCACCTTCCGAACACAGTATGTAAACAAATGATGCGTGGAAATCGTGTTCCCATTAGTTGGGATTTGTGACGTCATGCTTTTTAAGTTTGGTTACAACCGCCAGTTGTCTCTACTGGCGCTGTAGTAAGTTTCATATGGCTGACTTGTGCGTTTTTGTGTACTCTATAGCTATAGTATCTTTAGTAGAAAATTAATATTAATGTCATTTCATGGAGGCGAAAAAGCAGATCTAAAGTTGAATTGATGGCATAGTTTGGTGATTAGTTTGAGCCTTTCAAGAATTCAAGTTGAAGAATCCTCTTAACGTGAGATTACTTTGAAATACGACAGAAACATCGGGTATAAATATCCAAAAGACTCGCAAAAAAAAAAAGTCCAAAACAGAGCTTGAGTTTAATGACCAGATAAATCTTCATCGACATTAAAACACGGCTTGAGCGTGGGATATTTTCTATTACCTTGCCACTAAGTTTTCCGAAAAGCAATTGTCACTTGTCAAGCGACAAACCTATTTTCTGTCCTCCTTGTTGCTATAACGGATCTTTCTGACTGCCATCTAAATATTCTCTGACCTACATGTACAGCAAGGTGAAAATTTGACGTATGAGAAGATATCGCCCTTCGGATTGCAATACATGCATATTTAATGTAGCTTAATGTTCTCCATCATATTAGAGCGGGTAAGACAGACACCATCAGAGCCATTGTGATTTATCACCGGTGAGTGTTCAAGCAACAGTAATGAGTTAACGAACAAGGCCCACCACCATGTATCCTTCATCCACACAATGGAATTATGCTTTATGATCTCTTTTTATCTACTCCAACCATCAGATTTCCAAATTGAATGCCCTTTCTTCATTTGTTATAGCGTTTCTTATTAACTTTTGTACAGTGAGTCAAGAATAAATATGAGATAGTGATGAGGAACGTAATTAAATCTTTTTCTGGAAGTCGTATGAACCTTATTTTGTAAACAGATTGTTTGTATGCGCTTAAATTCCGCCTGGTTAAAACTGGAGTTTTTGTAACCCATCAAACTAATATCTTGGTTTTCCATTTCATCTCCAGATCTTTGTCATATAGAGCGGTGACTTATTATACCATGTCATACATATTCGTGGTTTGAAATATGAATTGTTTGTAAAGTTTTCTACCTATTTTGGAAATGGTTCCTTAACAATGCAAAATCGGAAATCAGGAGTAATATGGTTCCAGGAATAGTAACATACTAAAAGTAACACACAAAACTAATACACTGCTGTTTTGTTACAATAATTTTTTGCTTTATAGTAGTTTTTGTTTAGAATTAAATGGATAAATAAAACTTGACTAATACTTTCATGCATTTTTACATCAGTTAGCAACAAATGTTAATACACCATAAAAATATGAATCTATAAAAGAAATTGCAATGTGTTCTTGCCACTTTTGACTCCAAAAGTCCACCAGAACTATAGACAGATCGATCTATAAATCATATGTATATATACATATATATATATAAATATATATACTATATATATATATATATATATATATATATATATATATATATATATATATATATATATATATATGTATATATGCATATATAAAATTCCCCTTCGGTGAAACATATATGAAAATATATTAATTCCGAGTTAGAGCGAATTAGATATTAAAGGACATTTGTAGCTCGATATATGTATATGAATCACGGTAATGTGATATGACTTATATATATATATATATATATATATATATATATATATATATATATATATATATATATATATATGGATGATTTTGTAGCAATTCATGATCATTCCTATGTAATATATTATTCATCTGATGCACACAAACACACACACACACACACATATATATATATGTATATATGTATATATAATGTGTGCGTGTGTGTATGTATGTATGTATGTATGTATGTATATATGTATGTATGTTTCTATCTAAGTACGTGTGTGTCCACTTATGTTGCCAGATGGTTATCAGCTTTGTCTCAGCTCCAGTCCCAAAAATGATCTTGGCTGAGGTTGTGCTGCCTTAAAGACTATTTAGTGCCATTTGTACTGTCGGCCAAAAAACTCGTGGCAGAGTTTCATAATTTTTCGTTCACCTGCCTGACGCACAATTCATGCCTTATTTGTCGATTTTTCTTTTCAAAAATGGAAGAAATCATAAGTAATGACGTTAAAAACAGTCACTGATATCTTTAGAACATTATGTTATGTTATTGTGTAAAACTATTTTCCAGATAGCAAAATTGACGCGAACGAAACGAAGTGATAAAAAACGTCATATCACAACCATAGATATACATTACCAAATAGATAGGCGACACCTATCACTAGTAGTATCGCATAAACATAGTCCTTAAATTATCATTTCAATATTAAGTTGAAGGTAGTTGAACTATTCCATTTGTTAAATTTTACAGAAAACATTGGAATCTCACAAAATGCTATCAAATTTAAAAACAAAAAGAAAAAAAACGATATCTTATCAGTGTCAACCAGGCGACCTTACTCTATTGCTTTTGATGTTATGTGCACGGGAATCTAATGTCAATGTGACATTCATCTGTCTAAGAAACATCCCTCGATGAGCGAGAGGATTATTGCACTGCATTCGGTGCAAGTTCCTGTTGGTGAGATATCAAGAAAGCTTAATAAACCGGAGATAATCATACATAGATGAATAAAATTGGTTAAAGAACGGCAAAATTTGGAACATGGGCCTAGAGGTGGAATACCTAGACGCACCACATGAGAGCAAGACAATACAGTAGTGTAAATGTTGCTGAGCAACATTCATTTGTGAACTTTGAATTCTAGTGCCTCGTCACGACATTGCTGAACCAAGAATCATAATTAGCTCTACGCTTATGACTGGTGTCTGATGAATACTTTAGATGGAGAGGAAGAGATTTTTAAATCTACACTTGAAGTCTTTGATAGTTGTCTAATGAATAAGTCTAATGAATTAGCAAACTTATCTTTGATAGATGAGAGATTCAGTTTGGCTTACTCTTTTTGTTTTGTTTTTTATCGGTGGCCAGTGAATACCACGGATAGGGAGGGAAACGGTTTCAATGATGCATGCATTTTTTTTCTTCAAAACCTAAAGAATACATTTTATTGGGAGCTACTTTATTAACATCGGCCTAATCCTTCCATCACTCCTATACGCCACCTCCGCTCTCTTCTACATCTCAGGCGACTACTAGACCCGACTTCTCACTTCGAACTCCATCTCGTGAAAGCATCACTAATGATAACGGTTATTTTAAAATTCCCCGCACCGACAACGGACGCCTTAAAATGCATGTTTATAAAATATTTCCTGTTCAAAGAAACTTTATCTTTCATTCCACAAAAATGTGTATACACTCGTGTTACACCCTGTAGCCGTCAAAGAGCAACCCTTGATTAAAGCAGTAGGTTTTTCTTGAAAAAAAAAAACAAAAAACAAAACATATGAAATAGACTTGAACGAGAACGTCACCTTTCATATTTCTTATCCTTTCAGCTACTTATAATATGCTTATGGTAGTAAGTCTAGTAGGTATACATGTGAAACTAATTTGAATTAATTTCTATTTAGAAGAAATGAATAGCTACAGAAATATCAACCTAAGAAAGCTTGAAGGTGTCCAAATGAAACAGGATGATAGGCAAGGAATTCGATAAAAAATAAGACTGAATTATATTCGTTTGATTTTTTTATGGTTGCTTTTTGACTTTGAATAGCTAGGTCAGAGTTAATTATTTTAAGCAATTATGAAAAGGACAAGAAGAAAGGCGAACATGGCTAATAAAACAAGAATAACGGGAATAGTCAAATAAAGCAGAATATATATATATATATATATATATATATATATATATATATATATATATATATATATATATATATGTGTGTGTGTGTGTGTGTGTGTGTGTGTATATTATCGATTTAAATATTCATTAATATTACGTACCCGAGAGAGTATGCTGCTGAAAATAGACCTACGCTAATCATGTGGGAAAATCAGAAGTCCAGTTTAGGCCCACTCAATGTGTCATGCAAATTATTTTATTGATAAAAGGACAAAATTAGTTTAACTAAACATCGTTTTCAAAGAATGTTAACGCCTTGATATATTATTTATCGGCTGTAGGAGACGAAATGAAACACCCCAGTGCAGTACGATACGTTGAGTAAAGACTCGAGCGGCAGCAAAGCCAACTTCAAAATCTTCGGTAAGCTGTCACGAAGCTAGAGTTGAGAATAAAATTAGAAATCGTGGACCCATCGGTATTGATTAGACACTGCATTATCGATGCTGGTGCGTAGTGGATTAATGTCCTGTGCGGTTTCCTTATTTTTCTTGGTATAGTTTTGGGCACTATTAATCTACCTCTGCTTGCTCTTTCTGATATTTTTAGTTCCATGATGTTTTCTGCTATTCCTTCTATCTGTTTCCATGCCTGAATTATCATGTAGCGTTCTCTTCTCCTTTCTAGACTATATAATTTTAAGGATTGTAGTCTTTCCCAGTAGTCAAGGTCCTTAACTTCTTCTATTCTAGCTGTAAAGGACCTTTGTACACTCTCTATTTGTGCAATATCCTTTTGATAGTGTGGGTACCATATCATATTGCAATATTCAAGTGGACTACGAACATATGTTTTATAAAGCATAATCATGTGTTCAGCTTTTCTTGTTTTGAAGTGCCGTAACAACATTTCCATTTTTGCTTTACATTTTGCCAAAAGAATTGCTATTTGATCATTGCATAACATGTTCCTATTCATCATCACACCAAGGTCTTTAACTGCTTCCTTATTTGTGATTGTCTCATTATTAGGTCCCCTATATGCATATAGCTTTCCTTCTCTGTCTCCATAATTTATTGATTCAAATTTATCAGAGTTAAATACCATCCTATTTACCTCTGCCCAATCATATACTTTGTTAAGGTCTCTTTGTAGAGCGTTCCTATCTTCATCACAAGTAATTTCTCTACTTATTCTTGTGTCATCAGCGAAACTACTCATTACCGAATCCTTAACATTACTGTCTATGTCTTCAATCATAATAACAAACAGTATTGCAGCTAACACCGTACCTTGTGGCACACCGGATATTACCTTGGCTTCATCCGATTTCTCATCGTTTGCAATAACTATCTGTTTTCTGTTGTGTAAAAATTCTTTTAACCATCTTCCTACTTTATCCACGATATTGTGTTTTCTAATTTTCTTCGCTAATATATTATGGTCTACTTTGTCAAAAGCTTTTGCAAAGTCTAGATAAACCACATCTGTTTCATTTCCGCTTTTCATATTTTTGAATATGTTCTCACGGTGGACTAACAATTTGGTTTGTGTACTTTTTCCGGGTACGAAACCATGTTGTCCTATATTAAACAAGTTATTTTTTATTAAATGTTTCATAATATTTTTCTTCATTACCCTTTCATACACTTTCATAATATGTGATGTTAGACTCACAGGCCTATAATTACTTGCCTCTAGTCTTGATCCACTTTTGAAAGTAGGGGTAATATATGCTAATTTGTGCTCATCATAAATCTTGCCTGTATCTACACTTTGTCTTAATAATATTGCAAGTGGCTTTGTGATAGAATGAACTACTTTCTTTAACAAAATAGCAGGAATTCCATCAGGCCCTGCTGCAGCTCCATTTTTATTTTCATTAATAGCCTGCACAATATCAGCTTCATTAATATCTATGTCAGCTAAATATTCACTATTTTCGTCCCTTACTTCTATATCATTATCTTCATTATCAATCCTAGGGGTGAATTCTCTCTTATATCGTTCTGCCAATATGTTGCAAATTTCCTTTTTTTTCATTCGTTAATCTCCCTTCAATTCTTAGAGGGCCAATTTCTATTCTTCTTTTATTCATCTTTTTCGCGTATGAGTATAATAGTTTGGGTTTTGCTTGATATTTATTAGGGTTTTTTCTTCCAAGTCCCGTTTTTCATTTTCTTTTGATTGTATAATCTTTTGTTCTGCATTTTCTATCTTACTTTTTAGTTCTATAACTTTCCATGCATTTTTTTCTTTTGCAAGACCTTTTTTCCACTTTCTGATTTTCTGGAACAAGATCCTTCTACCAAACTTCTGTTTCAACTCTTTAATCGAAAGAAAGAAAGAAAGAAAGAGAGAGAGTGAATTCCAATTAAATGAAGGCATAAAAAAAGCCCCCCCCCTTTTTTTTAATATTATACAAAAATACTCAAAAGAAGTCTAATACAATACTTAGGCTGAAAATAAAAAATATCAATTGTTATTGTAAATCAAATTCGTCCATAATTACATCACGAGTTAAAAACTCTACAAATATTGCAATTTGAGTTTGGTTAAGTTTACTAATAAAGCACTTAACTTCATTCGTACTTTCCTTTAATGAATGAAAGAGCGCAATTCGAGCAGATAATTCAGCATTATATGGCTTGCATTTTTTTAGACGACTAAAAGGATGCACTTGGCATAGTTACTCAATGACTATTGTTTACTTTTTCCTTTCACAAAAGCATGGAGGCAGTGGTGAACCTTGACCTCAACCCTGTTCTAGTTTTTTCTTTCTTTCTTTTCCTTAGGGAATAAAGTATATATATATATATATATATATATATATACATATATATATATATAAATATATATACCTATATTTACGTGTGTAGATAAATAATTATATACTATACATATATATATCGTATATATATATATAACATATATATATATATATATATATATATATATATATATATATATATATATATATATAAATGTATATACCTATACGTAATATTAATGAACATTTAAATCGACAATATATATATATATATATATATATATATATATATATATATATATATATATATATATATATATATATATTAATCTGCTTTATTTGACTATTCCCGTTATTCTTGTTTTATTAGCCATGTTCGCCTTTCTTCTTATTCTTTTCATAATTGCTTAACATAATTAACTCTGACCTAGCTATTCAAAGTCAAAATGCAATCATAAAAAAATCAAACGAATATAATTCAGTCTTATCTTTCATTGAATTCCTTGCTTATCATCCTGTTTCATTTGGACACGTTGGAGAGCTGTGGGAGTCAAAACTGACGAATACATTAAGAAAGGCTAACTTTCTGTAAAGCTTCCTTAGGTTGATCTTTCTGTAGCTATTCATTTCTTCTAAATAGAAATTAATTCAAATTAATTTCACATGTATACCTAGACCTACTACCATAAGCATATTATAAGTAGCTGAAAGGATAAGAAATATGAAAGGTGACGTTCTCGTTTAAGTCTATTTCATATGTTTGTTTTTTGGTTTTTTCAAGAAAAACCTACTGCTTTAATAAACGGTTGCTCTTTGACGGCTACAGGGTGTAACACGAGTGTATGCACATATTTTGTAGGATGAAAGATAAAGTTTCTTTGCACAGAAAATATTTTATAAACATGCATTTTAAGGCGTCCGTTGTCGGTGCGGGGAATTTTGAAATAACCGTTATCATTAGTGATGCTTTCACGAGATGGAGTTCGAAGTGAGAAGTCTGATCTAGTCGCCTGAGATGTAGAAGAGAGCGGAGGTGGCGTATAGGAGTGATGGAAGGATTAGGCCTATGTTAATAAAGTATCTCCCAATAAAATGTATTCTTTAGGTTTTGAAGAAAAAAATGCATGCATCATTGAAACCGTTTCCCTCCCTATCCGTGGTATTCACTGGCCACCGATAAAAAAAACAAAACAAAAAGAGTAAGCCTAACTGAATCTCTCATCCATCAAAGATAAGTTTGCCTATTCATTAGACTTATTCATTAGACAACTATCAAAGACTTCAAGTGTAGATTTAAAAATCTCTTCCTCTCCATCTAAAGTATTCATCAGACACCAGTCATAAGCGTAGAGCTAGTCATGATTCCTGGTTCAGTAATGTCGTGACGAGGCACTAGAATTCAAAATTCACAAATGAATGTTGCTCAGCAACATTTACACTATTGTATTGTCTTGCTCTCTTGTGGTGCTTCGAGGTGTTCCACCTCTAGGCCCATGTTCTAAATTTTGCCGTTCTTTAAATAATTTGATTTTTCTATGTATGATTCTCTCCGGTTTATTAAGCTTTCTTGATATCTCACCAACAGGAACTTGCACCGAATGCAGTGCAATAATTGTCTCTCGCTCATCTAGGGATGTTTCTTAGACCGATAAATGACACATTGACATTAGATTCCCATGCACATAACATCAAAAGCAATAGAGTGAGGTCGCCTTGGTTCACACTGTTAGGATATGTTTTTTTTTTTCTTTTTGGATTTAAATTTGATAGCATTTTGTGAGATTCCAATGTTTTCTGTAAAATTTAACAAATGGAAAAGTTCAACTACCTTCAACTTAATATTGAAATGATAATTTAAGGACTATGTATATGCGATACTACTAGTGATAGGTGTCTCCTATCTATTTGGTAATGTATATCTATGGTTGTGATATGACGTTTTTTATCACTTCGTTTCGTTCACTTCAATTTTGCTATATGGAAAATAGATTTACATAATAACATAACATAATGTTCTAAAGATATCAGTGACTGTTTTTAACGTCATTACATATGATTTCTTCTATCTTTGAAAAGAAAAATAGATATATAAGGCATGATTCGTGCGTCAGGCAGGTGAACGAAAAATTATGAAACTCTGCCAAGAGTTTTTTGGCCGACAGTACATGGCAAATGGCACTAACTGTTGACCAAACGAGTGATTGAGCACTTGGCATTCAGTTTATTCTGTATAAAGAAATGGACTCATCAATAAAGAATATATATATATATATATATATATATATATATATATATATATATATATATATATATATATATATATATATACTATGCTTATCTATGTTTCGGCAAGAATTTCATTATACCAATGAGGAAAAGACAAGGAAAACATCTCGCTAACATAAAGATGAGGAAAATTTGCTCTAATATGATTACAGAATATCATAATATATGCGATATTAGCGTAGTTAGTGAAGAGAGAGAGGGAGGGCTGCGTTGTAAGTAAACGCGCCCGTCTTGCCTGAAGCACACGTCACACTGTCCCCAAGGCTACGATCTTTGAGCAAAGGGATCTTAATTTATGATAAATAACATAGCTTTGATTTATTAATACCCAAAAAGGAATATGAAATTCATAATAATCATGATTTATTAACATTGTCAGTGTAAAAAGAGAGTACAACTTCGAATTTCACCTTTTGACATTCTCTTGCATTTACGTTTGTTTATTTTTGTTTCGGCAAGAATTTCATCATGCCAAAACAGAAAATACTAGGAAAACATCTAGGTAACATACAGAAGAAGAAAATTCGCTGTAATAAGCCGAGTTAGTAAAGGAGAGAGAGAGAGAGTTGTGTAGGAAGGAGTGCCCCGTCTTGCCTGACGCAGTGCCCCAAGCTACGATATATGAGCAAAGGGATCATCATTTATGATTAAATTATGATAAATAAAATAGTTTTTGTTTATTAATACACAAAAAAGAAATATACATTCATAATAATCATTATTTATCAACATTGGCGTTATAAAAATGCGAAGAAAAACTTTGAACGCCCGTATCTCAAAACTATAGTTATTGACCTTCAAAATCTATCTTCTCACTTAGTTTTAAAGCTATAACATTGGAATTTGGTATATAACTCAGAAAGACGTTATAGAACAATCAAATGAAGCCCTTTTCTCAAATTTTTGCTTTGTCTTTTTTTATAATTTTTTTTCCTAATTTATAGGTTTTATTTTTTACCATAATGAAAAATTCATATCAATAAAAAAAAATTACTTTTAGAAAAAAGACTCCCCATTTGATTAGAGGTCTACATCAGGTCTATATATGGTAGTAATCCCAGGTCAGAGGCGAAAATCATATGCAGTTTGGAGATGTCCCAAGTCACCTTATTAAGTGGTATGAATATCAAAGCCCTGTCCTTAAAGAATGGCATTAGCCTGCCGGCCCCCTTAATTTACTCAAAGGTGTGTTTTATTTTGATGTCCCTCGAGATTCGGTGGACATTAGTGGTGGTAAGAAATATGGGGATAATTGGTATTGTGGGTTACGCCCTGGGGAGAGAGAGAGAGGGCAAGAGAGAGAGAGAGAGAGAGAAGAGAGAGAGACACAACGAGAGAGAGAGGGCAAGAGAGAGAGGGCGAGAGAGAGAGAGAGGCAGGCGAGTGAACGGGTGCTGAGTTAAGAGGTTTTCTCTGAAACTTTTTTTTTGTCTTCTCCCTGTTTCTTTTGTTCTGGCGTGACCTTGTATTTCATATTAACAGCTGTTCGTATGGTGGTTTGCTGGGTGCGGTGCATGTTTATTTTTATCTTTTATTGGTGGATGGTTGTTATTAATTTTTCTGGATTGGGATTTGTGTGTACATAAATATATCAATGTTACGGAGGTTGGGGAAGATTGTGAGGTATAAGGGTTTTCGTAAAGAAAGGAAAATGGCTGATGCAAGTGGTATGCATGTGTGAGCCCATTCCTTGGGGTTGTGGATGGAGTTCTTTCACAACCGGTGCAAATTTTTATTGAAGGGGTGAATAACTATTTAAGTGCCAAAGGGATTACAGATGATATAGAGGTGTTCATGGAGGCGAAAGCCTTGTTAGATTTCAATAAGGGTTATCTTTCCTTCCATTGTTGGAGCTTTCAATATGCAAAATGCTGGTCATGGACCGAATTGCAGGAATTTTGAAGAGCAGCTTATGGCTCAAATGAATACGGGGATATGGTGAGAGATTTAAGAGGGTTATATAAAATCCGGAAAGGCACAACTAGCCTTATTGAATATAGCTCAAAGCTATTTGACTCAGTGGGAGAATGGATAAAAAAATTGAAAACCTCTAAATGGGTTAATGGGTGTAATGTCTCGCTTGACAGTTTACATAAACTGATCCATTTTGCAATGCTATTACACGACGTACCGGATGCAATAGTGGACAGTTTTGATGAAAAGATTGAACCTACATCTGACGAAAAATTAATTTATGCCCAAATTCCAAAACATATGTCCAAATGTCACACTGTAGATAGTACATTTTTTAATGGGACCGGTCTGAGAAATACGGTGCAAAGAGACACAGAATTTCCTTCTCTCCGTTTGTGTGCAAAAGTAGAATATAATAGACCGATTGCTACAATTGTAATAAACCAGGGCACACAAAGAAACTATGTAGAGTCAAATATTGTGGAATGTGTTAGAGTGTGGATCACTATTGGCAATCTTGTCCATCTCAGATATGGAAAGATGCGAGACCAACACCTCAAAGTTCTGGGAGTTATAATACGAGAACTTCCTAGGCTAGTCACTTATGAGGGCAAAGGGATCAGCGAAATTTTTGGAAAGCCGATCAACAAAAAGGGTACAGATGATTTATATGTGCCATTGTTGTCTCATGGGGGACACCCCAGAGCCCAGGCCTATAGTTTATGGAACAGTGGAGGATGTTGATATCCCAGTCTTCATAGATACCGGTGCGAGTATCAACTTAATGGATCATAATTTGTATCAATCCATGTTCTCCCATTACCTTTTGAAGCCCTCAATGGAGACGGTGTGTGATATGCAAGCCCATAGATTAAACACACTGAGTTGTGTTAGAATTCGGTTTACTCTCGGTGATAGAGTGTTAATAGAACCGTTTTTGGTTATAAAAGGGGTTTTGTTGGGCAACAGACTTTTGCTGAGTAATCCTGCATGTAGGAGACACAAGATTTCGGTCCATGCGGGTGTTAGTGGTACAACGGTTGGAATACCTGGTATTTTTCTCCCTTATGAGGATGTAATTGAAACTGAGGATATGGAGATTATTGGAAAAGGGGGTGCGTTTGGCGGTGCTAATGGTGATGATACTGGGTCTATAAGGAGTTGTGATACCAAAACCCACACAGATGATATTGGGAATAACTGTGGTGATGTTAAACGGGATATTGGGGGACGGTGGTAACAATTTTGGCGGATGGGACAATGACATTATGGGTGGTGATACTGATACTAATATTGATATTATTACTGATACTAACAATGGGGTGGATGTAATGAGAACCACGGGTGGTGATATTTATGGGATCATGGAACGAGGAGGTACTAACCACAAATATAAATGTGTTTTATCAGAGGATGTTGTTTTAATGCCAGGTTCAAAGACAATGGTAAAAGTCCAGTTGAGGGAAATGAGAAAACCCGCAGATGTGTGCGTAATTGAGGGTAGTGAGAAACTAAGAGGGATTATTAGCACGGCATCAGTGAACTGTGGATCAAACACTGGTGTTACATGGATAGAATTACTGAACTGTAATGATACAGTTAGGAAATATCAAAGTAGATCTCCAAGATAGGAGTAATGACAGTGGTTCAGTGGCTATTGTAGAGGGGAAATCTGAGTTTTCAGAGGCAGAAATGCAATCAAAGAAGCAAATATTTAGAGAACATTTAGCTAAATCGGATTATAGCGAGCATATTGAAGCAGTAAGCGAGCTCTTGGCAGAATCTGGGAATACAGTAGCTTTACAAGGTGATAAACTGGGATTGACAAATGTTTTAGAACATCAGGTAAACTTAGAGAAAGGCACAAAAACCTATTTATATTCCTGCATTCTGCATACCTTTCAAAATCAGAGAACAGGTAGAGAAAGAGGTCAATAAATGGGAAGAGGAAGGAATCATTAGGCCTAGTGTGTCTCCATACAACTTCCTCTGTTAGCAGTGCCTCAGAAGGACGGTTCTGTTCGTGTATGTGTCTATTTTAGACGTTTAAATGAAAAAACAATACCTCACTGTTATCCAGTCGCATGCATACCAGATCTTTTTGTAGAAATCGGGGACATAATATTTACAGCTCAATTGATTTAGCGCAGGGTTTTCTGCAGGGCCCTCTTAGTGAGAGTAGTAAGGAATATACGGCCTTTTCAGTGCCCAAGGGACACTATGAATTTACGCGGATGCCGTTCGGTTTATTGGGCAGTCCCATGACTTTTACCAGGTTGGAGAACACAGTTTTGCACGGGTTATTTGGTAAAAATGTTTTTGTGTACATGGACGATATATTGGTTGCAACAGACACGATCGTGCAACACCTGGAAGGGCTTAAGGAAGTACTTAGGAAACTTAGATTAGCAAGGATGAAAATTAAGCTAGCTAAGTGTTCGTTCCTGAAAAAGCAAATCACATATTTAGGCCATGTCATATCCAAGGAAGGGGTAAGAATAAACGATGATAAAGTCAAAGCAATAGCGAATTTTCGCACCCCGAGATCAAAGAAAGAAGTTAAGTCATTGCTAGGTATTGCCGGTTTCTTACATAGGTTTGTGAAAGGGTTTTCTAACATAGCAACCCCTCTAACAGATATATTGCTGGAAAACATTCAATTTCAATGGGGGAAACCCGAGAGTGATAGTTTTCAGAAACTTAAGGATGCGTTAATGAATCCCCCAGTTCTGAAATTTCCAGATTCCAGTAAACCATTCACATTAGTGACTGATGCCAGTCAGGAGGGCATAGGTGCTTGCCTTATACAAAAGTTTGATGGGAAATTTAATCCCATAGCATTTTATAGTAGGAAGTTTAGGACAAAGAGCAGCAATGAGAGATTAATGGCTACCATAGATAAAGAAGCCTTTGCAATAGTATCAAATCTGGTTCATTTTAAAATGCTACTGATGGGGAACAAAGTAGAAGTCTTTACAGACCATAAGCCATTATTGGATCTTTTTAATAAGACTGATTTGTCGCCTAAAAGAGCTCGATGGCTTCTAACTATCAGAGACTTCGATGCAAAGCTCAAATATATAGAAGGCAAATTAAATGCAGTAGCGGACACCCTTAGTAGAAGTTTTCATGACACGGAAGGATCTCAAGTTGCGCTGCTCTCTACCGATTCTACAATGGGATATGAGTCTCATAGAGTAAAGGCAAGATGAAGATGAAATTTCAGCGGATGCAAAAGCGTTTCTTAGAGGGGAATTAGTCAGGAAACGTTATAATTTGCCTTTTTCAGGTTTAGAGTTAGAAGGTAATCTGTTGGTCAGGAAAATTAGATATAAATTGAGGACTAGTGAAAGTAAAGGAGACACGACACAGATCGTAATTCCGAAAGTCCTAATTCCAGTGGATTTGGATATAGTACATTGCAGGTTCGGTTGACCACACTTGGGGATAGAAAAAACATATAATGAGGTGCGTGCTAAATATATTTAGAAAAATATGGGGAAAGATGTGGAAAATTTTGTGAAAAACTGTACAGTATGCAATGCTTCCAAACCTGCAAGGATAACTTCCTGCAAATTAGGGTCATATCGGATACCAAGTAGACCTTTTCAGAGAATACATAAGGATATCCTAGGAAATTTTTGTGAATCTAGATATGTGAATAAGTACTTGTTAGTAATAATAGATGAACTTACGAGGATAGTAGAAACTTTTCCACTTAAGCATAAAACAGGTGAAGAATTAGCTATAGCATTTTCCAATGGTATCATTTGCAGATATGGCTCACCCGAGGTTTTATTGACCGACAATGGCAGAGAATTTATAAAGAAAACTTCAGAATGTTTGGCAGAATTCATGGAGATACAGAAAGTAACATTTATTCCATACAGACCTGAAGCTAATGGGTTGTGTGTATGAGCAAACAGGAAAGTGCTCAAAGCTCTCAGGAAGACTGCAGGTGGTAATGATAAAAACTGGGAAGATATATTGATGTTGTTAGACAAAATATTAACACTATGGTTAATGATTCCATTTAAATGTCTCCATTTGAAGCTTTGTTTGGTTACCAAGCACGAGGCACATTTGATCTGTTAACTATACCTCATCATGGGGAAGATACAATCAAAGCATTGATTTCCACAGCGAAGGAGAGACATGCTGGTCTCAGCCGTAATCTCGAGGCCACGACCCGAGAAATGGTAGAAAGAAGTAATAGCAGAACATCTGATTCTAAAATCAATGTTGGAGACAAGGTATTTCCGAAAATCAACGTGAGAAATTAACTAAATTACAAATTGGGTCCGAAATTTGAGAGTCCTTTTAGAGTCATTGAGGATAAGACTGGAAACAGATTTATAGTCTTAGAGGAAAAAACAGGTCAGTCGAAATTAACCCATATATCAAAACTGAAAAGAGTTGGTTGTGGTAACTAATATGATGTCGCGCAGTTGCATTTTTTTTCTGGTTTTGCAGATTGATGGTGAAATGTGTTTAGTCAGTTTAATATAATGTTTTTTTCTCTTTCATTTCTTTTACTATTTTTCTTATTATGTCAAACTGCAGCGATTCGGCGTAAAAAACAGGTAATTATTTCACGTAAAAAATTGTGTTGGAAAGTATGCACATTTCTGTTAAGCTGAGAAATATTATAACAGGCCCTTGTGGTGGTTCCTGGTGGTATGGGTTTATTGGGGCTGAATTTTTGTGGATTTTTTAGGTGGTGAATTTTTTGGGCTGAATTTTGTGTGGCTGTAATCTTTGATGGTGGATTTTTTGTTATAATTTTTGGCGGTGATCTGCGGTTTTACGAGCCAAAGAGGTTCTTTTGGTTTTATGAGTCCCTATAAAGGGGTTGTATTTTTATATTCACCAGTGGTTATATTTGGCTGTATATAATTGTTGAATTGTGGTTTTCTATGGTTTATATCCCGACTAGGTGGTTATGCGGTTTTACATACATGTGGCAGTATCATGAATGAGTTGTTTTCAAGGACAATTTTTGGGTACGTTTGTGGATGTCCTGAGGATAATTTTGTGGAATATTGTTATATAGTATCAGTAAAGAATTTTTGGGCCATTTGAAAGAATAACGATTTCTGAGGTTGCAAGTCTGACTAGACAAGTCTATAGTGTGATTTGAGCACATGAGGTATTCAAAGGTGGATTAATGCTGATAATGCTGTGATGAGACCGGTTGCTGATTTTTCCTTTTGGAGTTGATTACTCGGAGATTTGCACTGTTTTCAGGGATGTCGATTATGACATTCCATGGGGATGAATGTAAGGGGTCAGTTTTGGTTGATGGGATGGATATGTTGCGGCAGCAAATTCTGAAACAATACATACTGTGTTTATGTGGAAAAGTGCTGGATATGTTTTTTTTCTCTCCTTGTACATTTTGTAATGGGAAAAGTTCAATTGTCATTATTATTTTTTTTCCTACGAGGGATATTTGTAATCGGGGTTAAGCCTTACATAGCATTTCTATTATAGACAGGAGGTTGAATTTATCGAGGTATATGTGTCAGATAGAAGGGGTATTCGGCATATATTTGATGGAGGTTAACTATAAACAGTACAGAGGTTTTGCTATATAGACATTTTTGGGGTTTTGATAGTATATTTGTTAGATAAAGGATTAGTTATGAGGATTCAGTGGGTAAAGATCATATTTTGTTTTAGTGAGGAATTTTTAATAATTGACTGAGATTGGGTATATTAGTTAATGACAGATTCGTGTGGTAAAGCAAGACTAGTTATTCTATGACCATGTAGACTTTTCAAATACGGACACACAATGACTTTAGACAATTCCCAACCTCACGTGATGGTGACGACGGAAACAGCTTGGTTCTACAGTAATAAATGTCGAATCTACACACAAGCAGAAATGTTTTGGATCTCCTTTGTAATGGACAAGATGTCATCGGTGGATCATCTCAGGATATGTTCTTGGACAAATCTGGAGTCTACAATCTTCTATGAGGTGGGTGCGAGACGCACTTGCATGGAAGTCACAGGATGTTTTGTTGACAACAAGGTAGTGGTTACGATTCCTTCATCGGAAGACGTTGAATCTACAGTTCAGCAACAGGGGTGTTGGATACACTTGCAGGGGTCGCAGACGCTGAATAATGGCGCATGCTGAATTGTTTCGAGATGGTTCACTTGCTCAACCGGGGTCTACAATTATTCAAGTTCCGCCTATCTTGGAGACGGTTACGGTCCCACCGTTGGAGGATAATTACGAGAATGAATTCTTCTTTGACAAACGCTACACAGCTCCAGTGGTTGCGGTTATGGTATCCATAGTGATAGTCGAAATATATGTTATAGGGGCTATCTTGCAAACATTATGAACCAGTATATACCAGCTGCTGATGTGGTGTGTGACGGGAGTGCACAAAATACATAGGTGGTCGAGCCATCTTAAGGAGGCCGGCCAGATAATGCCATTTTTTAAGGACAGGACTTTGATATTCATACCACTTAATAAGGTGACTTGGGACATCTCCAAACCGCATATGATTTTTGCCTCTGACCTTCGATTTTGTGACCCCAGGGCGATTTATCCCAAAAATAACCATTTTTCAAATTCTATCTCCTCCCTTGATATTAATATTAAGACCTAGGATTACTACCATATATAGACCTGATGTAGACCTCCAATCGAATGAGGAGGCGTTTTTTTTTTCTTAAAGTCATTTTTTGGCTAGATATGAATTTTTCAATATGGTAAAAAATAAAACCTATAAATCAGGAGAAAAAAATTAAAAAAAAAAGACGAAACAAAAATTGGAAAAAAAGGGCTTGATTTGATTGTTCTATAAGGTCTTTCTGAGATATATATTAAATTCCAATGTTATAGCTTTAAAACTAAGTGAGTAGATAGATTTTGAAGGTCAATAAGTATAGTTTTGAGATACGGGCGTTCAAAGTTTACCTTCGTATTTCTATAGACAGTGTTAATAAATAATGATTATTATGAATGTATATTTCTTTTTTGTGTATTAATAAACAAAAACTATTTTATTTATCATAATTTAATCATAAATGATGATCCCTTTGCTCTTATATTGTAGCCTGGGGCACTGCTTGAGGCAAGATGGGGCACTCCTTCCTACGCAATTCTCTCTCTCCCCTTCACTAACTCGGCTTATTACAGCGAATTTTCTTCTTCTGTATGTTAGCAAGAAGTTTTCCTTGTATTTTCCTCTTTGGCATGATAATATTCTTGCCGAAACAAAGATAAACAAACGTAAATGCAAGAGAATGTCAGAGGTGAAACTCGAAGGCGTACTCTCTTTTTACAAAGACAATTTAATAAATCATGATTATTATGAATTTCATATTACATTTTGGGTATTAAAAAATCAAAACTATGTTATTTATCATAAATGAAGATCTGTTTGCTCAAAGATCGTAGTCTTGGGCACAGTGTGACTTGTGCTGTAAGGCAAGATGGGGGCTTTACTAGCAACCCTCCCCTCTCTCTTCACTAACTACGAGTATATTATGATATTCTGTAATAATACTTGAGCGATTTTTCTTCATCTGTAAGTTAGCGAGATGTTTTCCTTGTCTTTTCCTCATTGGCATGATGAAATTCTTGCCGAAACATACATAAACATACGTAAAAGCAAGCGAATGTCAGAGGTGAAATCGAACGTGTAGACTACTTGAAGTTTGTGCTTGCACTGAATCATGGTTGGACTTGGTAGCTGACTGAAGTCTCCCCTCTCGACTCGGGGAATGTCTGCAGATGCCTTTCTCCCAATTTCTTTGACAATAATTATCAAAATTTACGATAATAGAAGAAATATTGCATTTTCTTGTACGGATGAATGTTTTAGGCTTATTGAGTTACGTTAACTAATTACCCTGTAACTACAAAAGTAAGAGGAATTTTGACCAAATATTTTATATACGTATTCTCAATTGCCATATGAAGCTCCATGAATTTGTTCATGACTTTGCATTTTTCGCCCTATACCCCCATATATAAGGGTTCCAGCCGGCCCCATTAAAAAGGGTGTAGTAATGAATTGTTAATCTCAGTTTTTTCCGGTTAGTGACAAGCACTAGGCTCCTTGAAGAATGCTGAAATGAAAAACAGCCAGGAATTATGACCAATGCGATCTAAGGTCAGCGACACCTCAGAAATCACATGCTTAGGACATGCGGGCACCCATCGTTGCTAGGCGCTCCGCAGGGTGGGTCTGCGTGTGTGTTCGTAGCGTATGATGTATGGGCTTGATGATAGGTGATGAAAAGAAAAGAGGACACTCTTTGATTGCTTGTGTCAGTGTACAGAACACACCTGTTAGAAGTTTGAGAATGCCCATCAAATAAGGTAACGTAAGATAAGACTTTGAAAAAGTTAACCTTTGAAGTGAAAAGAGAAAGATAAGTGTGGTGCGTACACATTCATTTTGATTTTAACTTTCATATGGAGGTGGTGTAAACGTAAATTTATTGGCCCGCCCCCCCCCCCTTTTAATTTCAAGATGGGTTTTTTTTCAATGGCACCCATATTGAAAAGAGAAGGGTTTGGGTTTCTCTTAAGACTTAATTGACTATTAAAAATGGCGTAGTTAATCAGACACAGTGAGATTTAAAGGGGTACTTACTTAAACCTGGTTCAGGAGAGGAAAATGACAGTTTACGGGTTTTTTGGGGGTTAGACTTTATTCATTTAATTCAACTTTAACGTATTTATTTTGTTCCATGTTAATGTTAGCTAGTTTGGGAAATAAAAAGTATATTTTTGTATCTACGAGGGTTTATTAGCCTAGTCTTCCATTTCAGTTTCAGCCACAGATCGAGGGCAGGCAGTTGCTTGTTAGCAGTTTCTTTCATTTTTCTAAACGAGTATCATTTGGTTCTAAAAACTCGTTTAAGATATATTATTTTATATATATATATATATATATATAATATATATATATAATATATATATATATATAATATATGTATTGTAGTATGTATGTATGTGTGCATGCATCAGATATATAATATATTACATAGGAATGATCATGTACTATATTACATTTTTCATGAATAGCTACAAAATCGTCGATATCTATCAAAATCGTAAAACTACTTCGATATGTATTGCATCGTTCATACTGAACAATACGCATTGATGTTGTATTATTTGACTCAAGAGTTTAGTCCATCTAATTTACATTCATCTTCTCCCTGCTTATATGAGTTGTTGTGTTCTGAAGTCGTGAAAATATTTTTAGCAAGGATATGCCAATTCCGAGCTATTTCAGGACAACTTAACCACTCTTTTCTCATCTTTTTATTTTTTTATTTTTTATATTTCATTAAGAAATATTAATTTTGCAATACACATAGTCAACAATTACAATATTACATGAAATCTGTAGCAATGTTCCTTAAATTGTTTTGAGTGCATCATGCTAAGCCTAGCTTACATTTGCTTTATCTCTCCCCCCTTTTTTTTTATTTTACAGATGTTCATCGTGCATCATTTACTTCAATTAAAAACAATTTTCTTTAATCTGTAATCATTACACAATACTTAGTCATTAACAGTCAAAATGTAGTTGTAATATATACCTTAGGAGACAAGTTCTTCATTTTTAACTTATAATTCTCCATTACAGAAGATTTCATTTATGTTTTAAAACTTATTCCATATGAAGTACTTCTTTGAGAAAACCTTTCCCAAAGTTCTACATTTTTCTTCACGCGTTTGATTATTGAGGTTTTCTGTGAGGAGCCCTTAAAGCCCCCATACACTGAACGATTGTATGAACGATTGTCTGAACGACTGTCAGTATCGTTCGTAAAAACGTTGTGCATAGGCTTGTCTGAATGTCAAAATGGGCGGAGTTTCCTGTCTGGACGATCTCAGCAAGATTCTGTCAAGACCAGGTTGCTGGCTTGCGACTAAGTTTGTCATACACAGATCGTTCAATGTTTGTGTTTGTCTGCCGATATAATGCTATCGCGCACGTCTCTTCTAGAGATGCAGTCATGTCTTCCTGAGACAAAATCTGTGTTCAGACTAAATCGGTGCGGAGATCGTTCATACTGTCTGTCTGATTAGTGTGTGTGTTTCTCTATAATGACAATCGTTCATACAATCGTTCAGTGTAATGGGGGCTTTAAATGTAGGTTGGGACATGTCTGGGACTGGGGACGAGCGGCGTAAGAACGAAGGCGAAGGCAGCTGCATTGCAGAATTTGCAGTCAATGGAAATGTGGCCTCCGGTGTGGAAGTTTTGATGCACTGGGACTAGATGATCGTGTGCAGAAGTGGGTCTTCATTTTACGGTCTGCCGCACCAAGTATTTGAGTCATTGATCTATACTTTCGGTCATTTGCATATTTATACATATGTTTACATATCAATGACTGAATAAAGAGCTATCAAAGAATGGTTGGTTACGCCCAATCATGAAGCAGCAGAGGTCGATCGAGCGATGTCTTGATTGACGCGTTTCGCGAATGCAGATGACAGGTGACAGCTTAGGTTTCCATCTAATTCAGGTTACTTGAATCTATTTGAAATTGTTTTAATAGATGTAAAAAGTGATTGTGATGAACTTGATTGGGAAGTTTATGGGAAACGATCTTTAGACTGAAAGAAAGCACATATCGTTTATATACGTTAGATTTTACCGATGGCAACACTGAGTCATCTGTGAAATTTGCAATTTTTTACTTTTTGCATAATTGAAATGCACAGAAACAACTGTAAAACAGATAGTTTTGACAAGTTTATTATTCGGTTTCTGAAGACTAGAAAGAATATTTCAAACCACAAATGCTTGTTATTAACTTTCTGTCAAATAACTTCAACCGTTCCGCCTGCTTTAATTTTTGGCTGCTATAAAACCATGTATTATCCGCCCTTAAAGTTTCCTTCATGGGAAGTTTGAAATTTGCGCATTGTTAATAAAAATTGAAATAATATTTTTTCTTTAGGAAAGTAATCTATCATCAAATATGGCAATATTTACAAACATGTTTTGATAATTATTATATGAAAATGTTTTTATAATTGAGATTTACTGACATTGACAATGAGCATCATTTGCATTATCTTTTACTATTCTGTAACTGATAAAGGATAAAAAGGTTCCGGAAAAGCTACATAAAAGAGTCATTTTCGATCAATTTTATTTTAGCGTACTAAGAACCTTTACTACTTACTACACCAACCTAGTCTTCCTTTTAAACTAGATAATAGCCTAATGTAGTTACTTGCCACTAGCTGTGTGGATCATTTAATTGGTTTAGCCAGCTATAGGCTTTTAAACTGCCCTCTTTTACTGCTGAGACTATTCGGTTATCTTTCGCATTACTCTTATGCTCAGTTTGTTATGTGCAGTGCAACACCGCATTCTAAGTTCCTATCTGGTTATCCTCTCTCGACAATTTTGGGTAATATTTTCTCATGTCATTATCCCTCTCGGCTTTTTCCATGGTGTGGCATTAGCCCATTTTTTTTTGCCTCATTTCTTGCTTATGTTAATTTTTGTTTCTTATCTGATTTCTCTTTTTTTTTTTTTTTTTTTTTTTTTTCTTTTTTACTTTTGTGGCATCGTAAGTGTGATTTGTAAACACTCTTTACTTTTCTCTTCTTCTCTTTAAATAATTTTTCTTCCCACTGAATAAACAGACAAGTCTTCCTGAAAAATTATTATTTCCCTTCTTAGCCTACAGGAGTACGCATTTCAACACCTCCTCCTCTTCCTCCCCATATTCGTATTCCACAAAAAAAATACTTGCTTCTTTGGGCAAACTGTAGGTAAACAGCTCCTTGTTGCTCTTGCCTAATCAAGGTTCAGAGCACAATGCATGAGAATACTGGGGATGAGTGTGTAGTGAAATGAGAATCCTCTAAACAGACAGTAAAGAATTTATTAAGATTTGACAGAGCTAAGGTAGCTTAGTTTAGGCTTAAAAGGATTACCACTAAAGACGGTATAGAGCTGACCAGATCTTTACAATATTGCGAAGCAACATCTCAAATGCAACCTTAATCCACTACTGTAAATTCCGAACAAAGTAGATTTTCTTATAGGCTAACGTTTTGGTCTTTGGAATTCACCCATGTCTTCAGGCAAGGAGTGGTTGATTCACTTTTAGTTATTTTCCAACATGTTATCATCGTTATAATTATACCTTGTTACTTGTTCTGTTTATTTGAGTTAGAATCATGAAATGACGTCATGCTGGAGTAGAGATAGTAAGGTTTTGGTTTTCTGTAAAAGAAAACTATCGAGATGGCTTGGTCTGTCTACCCGTTCTTTTTCTGTCTGCCCTCAGATCTTAATTGGTACTGAGGCTGGAGGGCTGCAAATGGTGTTGGTCAACCGTCCTCCAGTCATCGAACATATGAAATTGCACCCCTAACCTCAGTAGTTTTTATTTTATTTAACGTTAAGGTTATCGCTAGAGGTGCCAGCAACTGAAGCATCTTCACTTACCGCATCTGGGGAGCAAATGAGAGCTGCTCGGTCGTGGCTGAGCCTTTCATACAGCATTTATACGCTGTACAGTGATCTTGATTGCGCCGGAGAAACTTCGGCGCCACTTTTATTTTTATATGGAGAAGAGGCCGGGGCCAGACTTCCTAAATATGCAGAAGCGCAAATAAAATGCACAACTGTTCGTTCATCTCAAGGTATAGTATCCTTAGTGATACAAAAGCCGTAAAACTGTTTGTGGTGAGGCTGATCAATCTCGCGCCGTAGATTCAGTTGGACGTTTTCGGTTTTTCAGAGCGGGTGTTGAAATCTTACTTCATTACCGCGGGAAAAATGTGTGCCGTTTATCACCAATAGAAGCTGTAATCCATTAGCCTTACATGAACTTTTCCTCTTTGTACTGTATTTATTCCCGTTTATTCAATAATTGTGCGGAGTAGGAGATTTTTTCATGCTTCACGTTTTGCGTTTCTTTTTTCACTCAGTCTCGAAATACTGAGAGCCCCGTCTAGTCCTTCACGTGAGTTGCGGTTCTTAACCCTCAAATTGGTTAGGTAAACCCGCAAGCACCTACGTGAAACTAAAAGATATGTTTTCTCTCTATTTAAGTAGCATGTTAATTAGAGCAGTTCTTAATTAGTTTTTTTATATCCAGATAGAGAGAGATTACGATGTATAAAGAAAACTTTTCACAAAAATTGTTAAAGACATCTCTCTCTCTCTCTCTCTCTCTCTCTCTCTCTCTCTCTCTCTCTCTCTCTCTCCGCCGAGGGCATCGACGAGGTAATCTCCGCCTCCGAGGAATGGTATCTCACTTTCTTTGTCTCTGTCTGTCTGTCTGTCTGTCTGTCTGTCTCTCACTCGTGACCTGAAACCTTCCCTGTGGTTATGTTCTCTGAGAGGACTGGACGGAGGAATGCGATAAGTTCTCAAGATCTTATAGTATACTAATTTCGCAACTAGTAAAGATGATAGTGAATAATCGCAAATGATGTCAGGTGCCTTTTACAATCCGGCTGAAAATTGAGGAAAGGAGAGAAAGTTGCCTCCCCAGAGCTCAATTGAAGATGATGGCGACTCCATCGACGTAATTGATTAAGAATAGCGATGCGCCACGTGCAGTCTCCGTCCGCCCGTTAAGCCGTTGTTTAACTGATGGGGCGGCTATGACCAGCTGAAGAAGAAAATTGATTTTTTGGCATGTAAAGATAGAGAGAGAGAGAGAGAGAGAGAGAGAGAGAGAGAGAGAGAGAGAGAGAGTTCACCTGTGTAAGCTGCGTCATGGTGAAATGTTGTTCCTTGGGGATATGATTCCAAGTTCTTCGTTATCCTCTCTGAAAACCAGCATATGCACAGAACCTCTCAGGAAGTGTGCTGACGTTCTATTTCAGCAATGTTTTCCAGAAGATGGAAAGAAAGATTTTAACTCAGAGATGTTCGTGTTGTTAAAAGAGGAGATGCGCGACTACCGCCAATTAGATAACATCTGGTTTTGACCAGTCTAAGGACATCTAGATTTATATAAAGGTATTTGATAAACGAAATTTCTGTGATATCGGGAATCATTATATCATGAAGGAATGTTGGAAATAAAAGACGTTGTTCAGAACGACTGCTTACATTAACGGGTCATTGGCCACCTCAGCATCAGGTTGCAACGACCAGTCCCTTATCTTCTGATCACCGACTTCTACCTCTTGCGTCTCACAAGTTGATTGGAGAAAGAAAGAGAGAAAGGGAGGGGTGGGGGGGGTGGGGGGGGGGGGTTGGAGGGGGGGTTGGTGGTGCGAGCGGGGATTGCACTTGTCCTTGTGGGTTGTGAATGATTGATGTAAAGTCTTAGTTACATCTCTTATAGGATCCCATCGCTGCTACTCAGTCAAAAAAAAAAAAAAAAAAAAAAAAAAAAAAAGTTTCTAATACAGCTCACACTTGTGTGCAATTGGTGAATGCTGGATGCTACCGTATGCTGCTACTGTTGGTGGGTGTTCACATTGCATAATGATCGATTACTCTCTCTCTCTCTCTCTCTCTCTCTCTCTCTCTCTCTCTCTCTCTCTCTCTCCCAGCGTTGTTAGAGTATTCTGTATAAGCAAACATGTGTGCTGAAGTTATTTACAAAAATCACCATTTCAAGCGATTTATTACAATCTTTCACCTGCAGCTGGCTACTTTGATGTTAATTTAGTTATAAAAAAAATCCTTATACTATACTTAAAAAAAAGGAATACCTAAAACATACGGAAGAGGTAATGAGATTTACTGAAAAAAAGAAAGAACATGAATCTAGTTCATAAATGGGATGGAAAGGAATTGCATACGTTTAGCTGTTAAATGATCCCGTTGATTAAAAAGGACATTTTACGTCAATCACGCCCATCCCATTTCCTTTCTTTAGTCTTGTTGTCCAAACCCTCTAATTATTACCTCTTAGTAGTACAACTGTGGGATTTTTTCCTAGTTCCTCCTTGAGTAGTTCCTCTATAGTCGCGAGTTCAATTCCTCGCTCTGCCAGCGAACAACCGGAGGAATGTATTTCTAGTGATCAGAGATCCATTTCTTGATATGATGTGGATCGGCTCCCACAATAAACTGTGGGTCCCGTTACTAGGTAACCAATTGGTTCCTAGCTACGTGAAAATATCCAATCCTTCGGGCCAGCCATAGGAGAGCTGTTAATCAGCTCAGTGGTCTGGTTAAACTAAGATATACTTTTCCCCTCCTTGAGTTCTCTGTACTTCGTCTCCTTTCTTTTTAGATCTCTTTATTTTGCACAATAACCACTCCAATCTCCCCCCCCCCCCCCCCCCCCCCCCCCCCCCCTTTTCACTGTCTAAAGCGCTGAAAGTGCACCAGGCTTGATTGACAGACAAGCCCTGTATACATATTTCTCATATATATATATTATATATATATATATATATATATATATATATATATATATATCTGTGTGTGTGTGTGTGTGAGTTTGTATGATCTGAAATTTCTAAATAACCTGGTCTGTTCTTATACTGCTTTTAAAAGGGGTAAAATCATATATCAAAATATGAATATGACCAACAAAATTTAATTTAGCACAGTTTTTGAGGAACTAACGTTTTACTCACACACACATATATCTATCTATATATATATATATATATATATGTATTTATATATACATATATATATATATATATATATATATATATACACTCACACTTACATACACTACATACATAAATAAACCCACATCTACACACACACATACATATATTATAAATATATATAATTATATAGAATAATATATATAGAATTATATATATGTATACATATATATATATATATATATATTAATATATATTATAAATATCTAATATAAGATTACAGATATATATATATATATAGATAAAACATACTATATATATAGATATATATATATATTATATATTATATACATATATACACACACACACACATATATATAATATATATATATATATATATATATATATATATATATATATATTATATATGAATTTTATCTCATCATTATATGTTGTATACACAAGCATTAAGTTACAAAAATTGCTTAATATCCAATTCGCTCTACTCAGAAATAATACCGAAGGGGAATTATAATTGATTTGATTCGTCACCTGGCAGAGCGAATTGGATATTAAACTTTTTGTAGTTTAATGTTTGTGTATATACATATAAATGCATACCTATACATATATACATATGTAAATATATATATATATATATATAATATATATATATATATATATATATATAATATATATATATTGTGACGACAACCAGACACCTGAACCTTCATCACAAATAAAATACGACTGAAAACTCTATAGGCAAAAGTATTCCCTTAAAAACTTATCAACTAGACTAAGTTCATTAAAAAAGGTGTGAGGTAATCTTATATATAATAAAATTAATCAAAGGTCATACTCCATCAACAACTTTTAAGAGTCTAAGTATTTCCCTGGTTCTAACTCACTTCAATTATATTGAAGGAAAATCACTCAATCACTTCTCTATATTTCTACCAAAACCATATCAAATATACCTGTGAAATATAACACTTATAAAGATTTTAAATGCAAAAAATTATTATTAAATTCAAAAGTTATAAGTGGAATTCACAATTTCAGGGAAATAACTTTAAAAGAATTACACACAGAACATAAAAATTTGTAATTTGTAAAAAATGAAATAGTTTTACCAAATCACTGTAATATGTTTTTAAGTTGCAACTTAAAGCTTGTAATAACACATTACCTTGGTACCAATTATGTTTCTGCTGCAGCTAGCTCCAAGAATTCACCATATTCCAAAATTTCACCATAGTACTCAAAAAGGCGCTGTTACACACTTGTGCAATGTCTGCTCAGATTTGACAATAAGCACTAAGCAATATTAAAAAATTTAAGAAATACCAGATCTAAAATTTATGAGTGACCAACTACTAAGTATAAAATCTTTACATTAATGTGAAATCAAATTCTCTCATACAGAGAGAGAGAGAGAGAGAGAGAGAGAGAGAGAGAGAGGGGGGGGTATTATCTCCTTACTCAACGGTTTCAAATCTGAGAATGACACAATCTCTCTTATATGGTAACTAAGAGTGGACCTTGTCTAAAATGGCTGTAACATAGACCAAAACGTTTTGCGGCCAGGTCTCTTTGCTAAATTATAATTTTCTTTTAAAGCAATAAGTAGAGAGAAAGTGGGATTATGATCATAAATAGCAATTATTATTACATGATTTAAGACAATAAAAATCTTAAAAAAAAAGATATGATTACAGAATTTTCTCGAATGAAATTAAATTTTGTCATTTCCTTGAGTGACGTCACAAACCTTTCCACTTCAAAATGAAAGTACTTATGAGCCAACAAATTCTCTTTTGACAAATTGAGAGATATAAGAGTTAATTTACCAGTAATATTAAATAGTTTTCAATACAAAAACATCTCTAACTATTTACATGAAATGAAAGGTATCAGACGTATGTGAAACGTTTAGGCAGAATCCTTCTAGAACGATCTTACGAGAGATGATGCAATCTTCACGTGGTTTCTCAACAAAGACACAAGTCTGAAACAAGTCACAAGCATCGTAAGATTGAAAGGATTCCAAAACAAAATGGAGAAATCTGAGCTCCTCTTATCTCGAGTGATGACAGCAATTTCCTGCTTGAAACGGACAATGCTAATTTCTCTCTCTTCTCACATTCTACATTATTCTTAACTTTAAATTATGTTATGCCAAATCTGAACATACATTATTAGAACATATTAACTCTAAACGAAAGCAACAGTATGTAAGAACTATATTTAATAATTATAATATTACATATATATATTATATATATATTATATATATATATATATATATCTATACTATATTATATATATATAATTTATAATATTAAATATATTTATATATAGATATAGATATATATATATATATATCTATTATCATATCTATATATATATAATATATATATATATATATATATATATTATATATATAGATAATGATATAAGTATATATATAATATGTATATAATATTATATATATATTATATATATACATATGTATATATATACATATACATATAAATACACACATATATATACATATATATATATATATATATATATATATATATATATATATATATATATATATATATATATATATATATATATACCGTGATGCAAAATATAAATGAAGTGCATCACTACAAAGAAAGTGATACAAAAGAGTGCAAGATTTTTTGCTTTACTCTAAGGCATTTACAAGTAAAGATAAAATGAAACGAAATAATACAAAAAAAAGAAGAGTATTTTACAAAAAAAGAGCTAAGATTAGTAGGCTATATAACCATTTTAATGGGTTACGAACCAAATTTATTTAGATTACCTCTTCAGGTGAGGGCATTAATCAGAATTATTTAAATTCCTTAAACAACTTGCGCAGGAAAAGGCCAGGAGTGAACTGACGTCTTGTATAGACCAGTCATCCGAAAGTGATTTTTGACTTTGGTGCACCAAAAGAATGTTATTTGTCAGGCTTTAACAGAAGACTAATGCTGACATATTCTGACATATTTTTTGTTCCAGTTAAAATGAATCACTTTCCATTCATTGAATGTTATATACAGTATTGCTACACTAGTGCAAACAATATCTTATAAGCCTTTTTTGTATGGTAATTATAAAAGGTTACATTTACACTGACTAGTTCCATCAGATTGACTCAAAGCCAATGAAGGTTAAAAAATAGTGTTCTTAAGTATTTCTCTCTGTCACTTGTTTTTCGTAAAATGTTTCCACAGCTCTTTTGTATTAGATACCAAGATATGAACTGGATAACTTCAATTCGTTTTATCCAAGTATCTGAGATAATCTTAGAAAACTTTTGTTTACTGGAAAAGTTAATTCAATTTAAATGATTTTTTTTATAAATCGTAATGCTTAATTACAACTTCAGCATTAGTTTCTGTTTGCTGAACCGAGTCGTCTTTGTTATCTTTAGTTAAGTATATGCAGCTTGATTGAAAATATTTTAAAGGTTATTATATATATATATTATATAATAGAATATATCTATATATATATATTACATATATATCCATTTAATTATATATATGTATATATATATATATATAAATATCTATATATTTTTCATATATATATATGAAAAAAAATCTTGTTATAATATATATATAACGCATTTGAAATGTATAGTGAATTTACACACACACATATATATATGCATAGTCATAAATTTATGAATATATAACACACATATACTGACACACACACTTGTATTTATATATATATATATATATATATATATATATATATATATATATTATATATATATATATATATTATATATATATAGGTATATGAGGACTTCACTCTAGTATATATTTTCATAAAAACGACTTTATTCTTAGAAAAACATAAAAATGTTGCATTACGCAAAGGAGAAAGAGACTTGGTTTGATATCGTGATGTTGCAGGTATAAGGAGTTAAAGAGGCGTTAGATGATGGAATGCGATAATAAGCAGGTATGAATGGAAAGTTTTTAGTAGTTTCATAAACCATAATTCTAAAACGTAAAAATACCTTGTTACACCGGGATTAACAATATTCAATTAGCTTTATCTATGATGTTCCCTGTTGTGATGAATCGTGCACACACACACACACACACACACACGCATGCGCGGGCGCAGACGCACTTATTCCTCTTGTACTATGTGTGGTGACTTCATCGTATACTTCAGGGAGCCTGCTTATTTGCGTCGTACCTCATATCTATAAATACAGACGCACACATAGTATATGTATGTATGTATGTATGTATGATGTGTATGTCTAATCACATATATATATATATATAATATATATATATATATATTATATATATATATATATATATATATATATATATATATATATATAAAGGTTTTTTGCCACGAAGGAAAAAAATGAAAAAGCGAGATAGCCAAGTACTTTCGGAACAGGACCGAAAGTACTTGGCTATTCTCGCTTGTTTTTCATTTTTATCCTTCGTGGCAAAAAAACCTTT